>NC_141874.1:126296892-126448407 GCF_056163025.1 Triticum urartu | reverse complement strand
GTACGGTCACTGCAGCTAGAATCGTTCATATTGACTAAGTTGACAAAGCCCTTCGTCCCTGTCAACTTAGTAGGCCCACAAGTCAGCCTCCCACCAAGGTGGGTCCCAGCTAGCCGGGGGAGTATTCATTTTTTTGTGCATAATAGGGAGGCACTTCCGGTGGGTCCTAGCTAACAGCGGGGGAACGTTTTTTTCGCGAAATATGGCGGCCCGTCCGGTGGGTCCCAACAGTCAGGGAGAAACGATTTTTTCGCAAAATACTGGTGACCCGTCCGATGGGTCCCGCTGTCAGGTGGAGGAATAATTATTTTCCGTGTAATAATGAGGCACTTCCTTGCGGCTGCCATGGACTCAGCTGTCAGCCTCTCCACGCAGTGGCGGAGCCAGGAAAAATTAGGAGCCGGGACGGACTGTAAGCTAACTAAAAAGGTAGAGAGTTGCAATCGAATAATGGGAATTACAAAGGAATAATGGGAATTACAAAGGAGCTCCTAGGTGCTCCACACCCATATATAAATATTAAATTTTAGAAATACCATTTTTTAGAATTTGAGGATATTAAGTCTGGGTGCCCGATCTCCTCCCGTGTGAAGTTTCATGAAAAAAAAATCAGGAAGTGTATCCGTGGCAAAGGAATATAGTTCAAACTAAAAGCTAACCATACAGTTTTTCCCTATACATAGGGATTTTTTTGGTCTTTTTTGCCACATATACATTTCCTGGTATTTTTTATGGAATTTCACCCGAAAGTAGATTGTACACCCAAGTTTGATATCCCAAAATTCTAGTACTGTTTTCCAATTTTCTCGGTATTTTTTTAAGCTCAATGTTCATATAGGGGGATGGACACCCCGGTGCTACAAATCATCTTCCTCGAATATTTGGTGCATATTATGTAACTATAAGCATTAAACTAGAGAACCATAGATCGGAATAAGCTCAATGTTGTTGGCAACATAAACTAAGGTTGGTTCCGGGTATACAACATTTGAATTCTCAATACTTGATTTAGGAATAAAAAACTTTCTCATATGAAATCACAATTAATATGGATCGGAGGATTAAGATTAAACTTCAATGATTTGGAATAATTGAACTAACTAACACTAATTAGGTTAGAGGAATCGAGAAAAAAATACCTAAGCAAAGCGGAGATCGATTTTTCTTCAATGAGCGTGCTTGGAACGATCAATGATGGAATCCCCAATTGCCTACATTACTGCAAGTTACAAATATTAAAAAAAATCCCCCAAATCCGAGGAGTGAAATCTGATGCCACAAATTGTATGCATCAATCCAGGCTAAGTAGGATCAGTCACCTGAAAAATCGAAGCATCAATCTCTGGGCACGAATGGTTAGGAGGAGGCACCGTTGACTGCCGGTCTGCTGCCTTTCCTGGGAGGCGCTGCACCAGTTCCCGGCGACTGCCCCTGCGAAACTGCTACTGCCTGGCGACTTGAGCCGTCGCAATAGATTGAGGTGGAGGCGATGAGCACGAAACGAGGAGACGTGGTTTGCCTTGCGACATGCAACCTTTGGGCCTAGGATTAGGAAGTTTACTTCCTAGATGGGCTTAGAAGTAGACCTAGCAAGGCCCACGGACTATTTGCCCGGGCAGATCACGATAACTAGTACCTGACTAATAGCTTCGATTAGACGTCAGCTTGCCGGTGAGCCCGGGCAGCTGCCCCGGGTCGCCCGGTACTGCCTCCGCCACTGTCTCCACGTACAGTACTCTTCCGATGGAAGTCGGTCGTTGGCCACATTGACCACGCCGCGCCGAGAGCTCCACGGCGGTGGACGATGGTGAGGCCTAGGAAGGGGATGACGCGGAGCCAGGCAAGACGTGACAGTCAGTGGCGGATCCAGGATTGGAGCAAGCCCCGGGCCCAAAAAAAATTCGGCGCGAGAGAAAAACTTAACGTACATCAAGCTATATCTACCTCAAATATGGCTCAATTGCACCAAAAATTTAGAATTTAAACTCAATGCTTAGAGATACAACAAAATAGATAAAAATATGATGAAAACTACAAACAATATGTCAAGTAAAAAGAATACCAAATCAATGGCTTGCTTCATTAGTGTCTTCCATAACTTGATCAACGGTGAAAGAAGAGCCAGCACCTTAGAGAAATCAAAAGCAAACTTTCATAAGAGAAGACATAAACATGAAGTGAAACAACTAACATTGTACAAAGTTGAAAACTTACTGCTATGAATAGGTAGAATTCCTTTGCGAGATTTTATAGGATTGAAAGCCATATATAATAGCATCAAGTGAAAAAACTAATATTTCTCACTCAATATTGCACACCATGGAATAATTCAACCAATCATCATCCATCTTATTCCTCAACTCAGTCTTGATAATACTCATAGCTGAGAAAGCTCTTTCCACTGATGCAGTTGCGGCCACGGATGAAAACTATCTCTTCATTTTTTATTTTTACAAAACAAAATGAAATTGATATTAACAGTGGCTACAACAACATTCATATTCTAATACAATTCAAGTGAAATTGAATGTTTGACAGCAGCAGTGAACCATAAGCAGTACTGTAGTACAGTAGTAGCAAATCCAAATATTACAGCAGTCTAGCAGATAAAAAATGTTCAGAAAACTACAAGTTATAATCTTGTATGCCCAGCCACTTACCAATCCTGGGCAGCAGAGAGCAGTCCTGCGCGTGGCGGAGAGCAGGATCCAGCAGAGCAGGCGAGGCGGCGAGCTGGGCTGCGCGAGCGACGGAGCACGGGGCGGCTGGACGGCGGGACGGGCGACGGGGCCAGCAGCGGAGCAGGCCACGCGGACGAGCGACCGAGTCACTGGCGGCCGTTACGAGCGGCGGAGGCTGGAGGGCACGGGCGAGCGGCGGAGTCACCGGCGGCCGTCACGAGCAGCGGAGGGTGCAGGCGAGCTGGGGCGTGACTAGGTCTGCGCGTTGCGGGCGAGCTGGGCTGCGCCGTGCACGGGTGTGAAGATGGACAGCCTGGGCCCTGGCTGTTTTTGGGCTAAGCCCCGGGCCCATTAAGAAAACATGGCTAGATAATAACTAAAAAAGGCATGCCGCGGGCCTAGGCCCTGGGGGCCTGGGGCCCAGATCCGCCCCTGGAGGCAGTGGATGCCCACGCGAAGAGGAGGACGAGCGTTCACTGGTTCGGCTGCGGTGTGAGGCTGCCGTCGCCGCAGAATAACAGGGGGTGTGGGTGAGTGGAGGGATGGCCTAGCCAGCGGTGGGAGTAGTATGGGGGCGGTGAGGCCTCCGCGGCAGCACAGCCGGCCACGGGAGGCAGGAGCAGGCAGCACGACCGGCGCTGCTTTGGGCGGCTGGACCAAGAAGACCAGAGGTTGAAGAAGCACTACGGCCGTTGGATGGACATCGTACGGTCACTAAAGCAAGAATCGTTTATATTGACTAAGTTGACAAAGCCCTTGGTACGCTCCAACTTAGTAGGCCCACAGGTCAGCCTCCGAAACGGTGCGCCCCAGATATTAGGGTGAGTGTCGGTGTCAAAACCGGCGGATCTCGGGTAAGGGGTCCCGAACTATGCGTCTAGGCCAGATGGTAACAGGAGATAGGGAACGCGATGTTTTACCCAGGTTCGGGACCTCTCGATGGAGGTAAAACCCTACGTCCTACTTGATTGATATTGATGATATGGGTAGCACAAGAGTAGATCTACCACGAGATCAAGGAGGCTAAACCCTAGAAGCTAGCCTATGGTATGATTGTTGTATATGGAGTTGATTGCCTACGGACTACAACCCTCCGGTTTATATAGACACCGGATAGGGTTAGGGTTACATAGAGGCGGTTACAATGGTAGGAGATCTTGAATATCCGCATCGCCAAGCTTGCCTTCCACGCCAAGGAAAGTCCCATCCGGACACGAGACGTAGTCTTCAATCTTGTATCTTCATAGTCCTGGAGTTCGGCTGAAGGTATAGTCCGGCTACCCGAACACCCCCTAATCCAGGACTCCCTCAGTAGCCCCCGAACCAGGCTTCAATGATGACGAGTCCGGCGCACAGATTGTTCGGCATTGCAAGGCGGGTTCTTCTCCAAATCATGTGTACCTGTAGGAATAATGTCCAATTTTTGTAATGTAGTGCTCCTCAGCTTCTACGCCCAATAATGGCCGTCTTCCATGCGTCAAACAAATGCGAAAAGCCGGGGCATTTTTACATCCACACCCCTAGCAGTATAAATGAGCCGCCTATTTAACGGGATGGGGATTTAGGTCCAAACCACATCTTCTCCTCTCCGCGAGTTATCATCAGAGCGCTTCCAGCAAAGGTCCATTCCAACATGTCCAGCCGTCGCAGCTCCTCGCCTCGCCCCTCCGGTCCCAAACCCGGGGACTGGGAGAGTTGCACCATCCCGCATAGCGAGTTAGTGTCGCTTCAGGCCAAGGGATTTCTCCCTCAGGCATACATGGTCCCGGTCCGAGCCGGTCTCGCCACCTACAATGGCGGAAAACAAGCGGAGAGCACCCCCAATCCTTCTAAAGGATAGCGGGTGTGCCTCGTCCCCTATCTAATAAGGGGACTGGGATTTCCAATTCATCCATTTCTCCGCGGTCTTCTGGAGTTCTACGGCCTCCAGCTGCACAATCTTACGCCCGCCTCCGTATTACATATTGCGGGTTTCGTCGCCCTTTACGAGCTATTTTTAGGCGTTGAGGCTCATTTCGCGCTGTGGAGGAGTTTATTCTGCCTGGTGCCCCGTTCTCAAGAGGGGTCTATATACCAAGTGGGCGGAGCCGAAGTATGGCGCATCGCCGGGACCGGATACCTATCCGGAACCCCAAAGAAGGCGTCTGAAGACTGGCCTTCGGAATGGTTTTACATAGATGACGTCCCGCTACCGGACCCTATCCGGGTCGGTCTCCCTGAGTTCAACAGTGCTCCATTGAAGAAACGCTTGAGCTGGCGTCCGCGGAGCTGTCAGAGAGAAAGCGACAGAGACGTCCTTTACCTGATGGGCCGGATAAGACTATTGGCTCATTCCGTACTAACCATGACTGGAGTCATGGCCGCATGCATTATGTGGGGGGTGCAGCCGCTTCAATATAGAGGCCACCCCATGTGGGATTTCAACGGGGAGGATGACGCCACCCGTTGCGGTCGTAAGGGGCCGGCTTCAGCCGCCGCCTTAGTAAAGATCTTATCCTCTTTGTACAAGGGAGAAAAGGAGGAATTCCTCCACGTCAATCCGCAGGCCGGATTCAGTATGTACGATCCTCCAAGTTGGGTAAGTGAACAATTGTGCTTGCCCGTTTGTTTTATACTACCACGGTTAGATAGGTAGTCTAATGACTTCAATGCAGGAACTGCGACAGGAGGTAAAGGATATAAACAGCCGTCCTCCACAGCCCGAGGACCCAGAACGCTCCCTCAATCCGGACTCCGAAGAGGATCCGGACATATCGGTGGAGCTTATTGACGGGGTGTTCCATCAGCTAAGAAAGGACAATACCTTGGTGGCCATCACGACGGATTACCCAGGGTTAATTCCGGCCTCCCAGGTGACGGAAACCGGAGTCCCATTCCCTTAAAAGAGATTCCACTCTCACGTATTCCGGTGTTTCTGACGACAACGTGTTTTGCAGGGGAGATTTTCGAGGCAGGAGGCCAAACCTGCGGCGGCTAGCCAACGAGGGGCCGCAGGGCCCCATGGGGCAAAAAGGAATGTAGTCCGGACTGAGATGCCGGCGCAAAGGTATAGCGCACCCTCTGTTTCCCTGGAGTTATTCTGTCAAGGCATATTAACATTCGTGCTATCTTCAGAATGAAGAGACCTCGCCGGACTACATCCGGAGAGGTTGCCAATCGCGCCTCCACCAGCCAAGCTCCAACGTCTGTCCAGGAAGCGGAGGCGAGCACAAGGCGCGCACCGGACACTCCTCCGATAGAGGATGAGGATAGGTTGTCTGCCACAAATTCTGAAGTGGAGAGTGCCATGAACCACAGGCGTCGCCGGACAGTTCTACGCGACGCTTGTTTCTCCCAAGAGGCTTTAAATGCCTTTAATTCGGGAGATGCGTACCTCCGTGCCGCTCAAAATGGTTTAGCCAGAGCCATGGAGCAGTATGTAAAAGACATACGGGTCAGAAAATTTTGGTTATATATATATATATGCCAGTAGCCCCCGAGACTTGAAGCAGTTAGAGCAACTGATTTAAGGATCATTTAATATGCAGGTTCTTACAGAGAAGAATACCGTACTGTCCCAGGAGCTGGAAAAGTGCAAGGCCCAACTAGAGGCCGCACTAGCCACAGCAGGGGAGCCCAAAGAGACCCCCTCAGGTAAGATACACTTCGAAAGATTAGTATTATGCGGTGTGGGTGCAAATCTGACAGATCATATTGCAGATGGCGCCGGACTCGATCCGGACAAGCAACAACTCTTACGCTGGCTAAAGGCCGGTGAGAGTGTGTTGACAAAGGTGAGGCGGGAGAAGAATGATCTTCAGGATGCCAACACCAAGCTGGACGTCGAACTTAAAGATGTTCGTGGCCAGCTGTCGGACTCCACGAAGGAGAATCAGCGGCTTCGACGCGGCATATTTAGTAAGTGCTTGAACGAACTTTGAAAAAAAAAGTTCGGCGAGGAAGTCGACTAACAGAGTAATGTCTGTAGGTATGCTCACAGGTCGTCCTGCAGAGGAGATGCCCGGTTCAACGGGTGACCTTCTTCCCGAACTCTTGCAACTGCACGAGCGAATTCGGCAGGCGATGCAGGGTATTTCCCAAGCCTTATGGCCTGCCCACTCCGTGCCCGAGGGCCTTGGAGAGCTTGCGGAGAAGCTGAAGGGAGCTCGGCAGCGCTTCCGGTTGTGGAAGATATCGGCCTGCCGACAAGGCGCTAGGGAGGCCTGGGCCATGGTGAAGACCCGTTTTACGAAGTCTGACCCAAACCACATGTCCGAGGTCGGACCAGTGGGGCCTGACGGGAAGGAGATCCCTGTAAGCTTAGTATAGGACCAAGTAGAGTTAGCCGTGAAGTATTCCCAGCAGGACTGTAAATTAGACAGCCTGTTAGATGGTATGGAAGAGGAATACAATCAGTCAGAATGACTGTGTAATTTTAAATTGAGATGTGTAATGCCTTCTAGCCGGATTGTAGATCGTTTGTCGTTGCCGACCTTTTCACTTCAACCTCGGGACCTGACAGTCCGGAGTGTGTCCGAATACCCTAGCGGTTATATAAGAACCGGGGTATGCGTGGAGACCAGGCGTAGGGGTCATCAGTGCTTTATCAGACAAGTGCCCAACTAGTTATGTTATATTACATGGTTAGTAAGAAACATCTTCCAGAGAGAATAGTTCCGTTAAGGGTTCCTTTCGCTGGGAGGCATGCCCTAAGGTGCATGTCCGGACTGCGTGAAGAGACGCAGAAAAAAAGCATCTGGGGACGCATAAAATGAGTAAAAGATCATCTTTTATTTCACCGACCGAATATTTCCTTAAGAACGCTAGCTTTCGGCTTCACCCAGTCTGAGGTACACATCCGGCTGACCCGGCAGTAACAATCGCAGAGGTGCTCCCTTTACCGCCTAGCCGAACAATCGAGAACGTAGGGGTAAGCACAAGAGCCAGGCAACCCAGCTTGGCCAAAACTTAAGTCATATCGATGCATATAATGGTGAAGAAAAAGGTACATGCGGAAGTTTGACGCATGTGTTGGGCGTGAAGCCCGTATAAATAAGCTTCTGTTAAAGAAGCCCCCAGGTTTAATGAGCGCGAGTGGTGTGTCACTATATGAGCCTTTAAGGGCTATAAAAGAAAAAATGGGAAGGAGAGAAATGTAAGACAGAAAAATTCAAAAAGGAATGGACAGAGGAAGGAGACGAACATAGAGTCCGGCGCTAGGCATAGAATCTTCGGAGACGGGCGGCGTTCCACGGGTTCGGCTCGAGTCGGTTGTTCGACGCATCTCGCAGGCGGTATGCCCCGCCGGTCAGGACTTGGTCGATTATGAATGGACCTTCCCACTTGGGCTTGAGTTTGTCCTTTTTCTTATCCGGCAGGCATAGAACTAGTTTGCCAACATTGTAATTTTTGGCCTGTACTTCTCTGCTTTGATATCTTCGGGCCTGCTGTTGATAAAATGCGGAACGGGCTTTTGCCACGTCACGCTCCTCCTCCAAGGCGTCCAAGTTGTCCTGCCGATCGAGCTCGGCTTCTCTTTCTTCGTACATGCGCACTCTAGGTGAGTCATGAATTATGTCGCAGGGCAGAACTGCTTCTGCGCCGTACACCATAAAAAATGGTGTGTATCCGGTGGTGCGATTTGGCGTGGTCCGCAGCCCCCATAGCACGGAGTCGAGCTCCTCTACCCAGTGCGTGTTAGATTCCTTGAGGGACCGCACTAGTCTGGGTTTAATGCCGCTCATTATAAGACCATTTGCACGTTCGACCTGGCCGTTGGTTTGTGGGTGATAGACGGAAGCATAATCGAGCTTGATGCCCATGTTTTTGCACCAGAGTTTTACCTCGTCGGCGGTAAAGTTTGTACCGTTATCGGTTATGATGCTGTGGGGGACGCCATAACGGTGTACAACCCCGGATATGAAGTCTATCACAGGTCCGGATTCGGCCGTTTTAACAGGCTTGGCTTCTATCCATTTGGTGAACTTATCCACCATGACCAGTAAGTATTTTTTCTTGTGGGTTCCACCTTTAAGGGGTCCGACCATGTCAAGCCCCCAGACCGTAAAAGGCCAGGTGATGGGTATAGTTTGGAGTGCGGTGGGTGGCATATGGCTCTGGCTGGCAAAAAGTTGGCAACCAGCGCATCGTTGGACTAGGTCCTGAGCGTCTGCACGGGCCGTCGGCCAATAAAAGCCTGTACGGAAAGCCTTGCTAACAAGGGACTGAGCAGCAGCGTGGTGACCACCGAGTCCGGCGTGAATTTCAGCCAGAAGGTTCCGCCCTTCCTCTTCGGAGATGCACCTTTGAAGGACTCCGGTAGTGCTTTTCTTGTAAAGCTCTCCCTCATGGACTCTATAGGCTTTAGATCGCCGCACTATGCAGCGGGCCTCGTTTTGGTCCTCCGGGAGTTCCTGCCTAGTAAGGTAGGATAGGAATGGTTCTGTCCACGGGGCGATGACTGCCATTATTACGTGGGATGAAGGTGTAATTTCGTTGGCAGAGCCTCCAATTGTGTCAGATTGTTCGGCGTCGAGTGGTGCGGCTGGGTCCGGGCTATTGTTTGCGGGTTCCTCCTCCCATGCTACGGATGGCTTGAACAATCTTTCCAAAAAGATGTTGGGGGGACTGCATCGCGTTTTGCTCCGATGCGTGCTAGGACGTCCGCCGCTTGATTGTTTTCTCGGGCTATATGGTGAAACTCTAGCCCTTCGAAGCGAGCTGACATTTTTAGGACGGCGTTGCGGTAAGCTGCCATTTTTGCGTCCTTGGCGTCGAAATCTCCATTTATTTGGGATATCGCGAGGTTTGTATCCCCGCGTACCTCTAGGCGCTGGATGCCCATGGATACTGCTATCCGGAGGCCATGTAGGAGGGCCTCATATTCGGCTGCATTGTTGGAATCCGTGTACATGATCTGGAGCACATATTGGACTGTGTCTCCTATGGGGGACGTCAGGACGACGCCGGCCCCCAGTCCGGCCAACATTTTGGAGCCGTCGAAATGCATAATCCAGTTTGAATATGTGTCGTACTCTTTAGGGAGCTCGGGCTCCGTCCATTCGGCGACGAAGTCGGCCAAAACTTGCGATTTAATAGCTCGCCGTGGCTTATAGGTTATATCAAACGGGAGAAGCTTTATGGCCCATTTTGCAATCCGGCCCGTTGCATCGCGGTTTTTGATAATATCGTTGAGTGGTACTTCCGAGGCTACTGTTATTGAACACTCTTGAAAGTAGTGTCGTAGCTTCCGGGATGCCATGAATACCGCGTATGCAATTTTTTGATAATGCGGGTACCGTGATTTGCATGGAGTGAGGACAGTGGACACGTAGTAGACCGGCCTTTGAAGGGGGAATTTGTGTCCGTCTGTTTCCCGCTCGACAACGAGCACTGCGCTGACAACTTGGTGTGTTGCTGCAATGTACAATAACATTGGTTTGCCGGTGTTTGGCGCGGCCAGGACTGGGTTTGTTGCCAATGTGGCTTTTATTTCATCAAGTCCGGCTGTGGTGGCATCTGTCCACTCGAAGTGTTTGGTGCGCCGAAGGAGGCGATAGAGGGGTAGTGCCTTTTCTCCCAAGCGGGAGATGAAGCGGCTTAAAGCCGCCACGCATCGGGTTAATTTTTGTATTTGTTTAAGGTCCTTTGGGACATCCAATTGTGACAAAGCTCGGATCTTGGCTGGATTTGCTTCAATTCCTCTACCGGATACAATGAAGCCCAAGAGCTTTCCGGCTGGAACGCCGAAGACGCATTTTTCCGGATTGAGCTTGATGTCATATTTTCGGAGGTTATCGAATGTAAGCCTCAAGTCGTCTACTAGAGATTCGACATGTCTTGATTTGACGACCACACCATCCACGTACGCCTCCACTGTTTTGCCGATTTGGTTTGCCAGACATGTCTGGATCATGCGCTGATATGTTGCGCCGGCGTTTTTCAGCCCGAAGGGCATTGTGTTGAAGCAGAACGGGTCGTATGGTGTGATGAATGCTGTTGCAGCTTGGTCTGATTCTGCCATCTTGATTTGATGGTAACCGGAGTATGCATCGAGGAAACACAACGAATCGTGTCCTGCGGTGGCATCGATAATTTGATCGATACGGGGGAGGGGGAAGGGATCCTTTGGGCAAGCCTTGTTAAGGTCTTTAAAATCGACACACAGGCGCCATGATTTGTCCTTCTTTGGTACCATCACCAGGTTTGCTAGCCAGTCCGGATGTTTTATGTCTCTGATGAATCCGGCCTCCAATAGCTTGGCTAGCTCCTCTCCCATAGCCTGTCTCTTGGGTTTGGAAAAACGCCGAAGGGCTTGTTTGACAGGTTTAAATCCTTTTAGGATATTTAAGCTATGTTCGGCCAGCCTGCGTGGGATCCCTGGCATGTCAGAAGGGTGCCAGGTGAAGATGTCCCAGTTCTCTCGTAGGAACTCTCGCAGTGCGGTGTCTACATCAGGGTTCAGTCGTGCCCCGATGGAAGCTGTTTAATTGGGGTCTGTTGGATGGACCTGGAATTTGACTATTTCGTCAGCTGGCTTGAAGGATGTGGATTTGGATCTTTTGTCGAGTATCACATCATCCCTGTTAACCATGGAGCGCAGCGCAGTCAGTTCCTCGGCCGCTAAGGCTTCGGATAGCGCCTCAAGGGCTAATGCGACCGTCTTGTTTTCGTCGCAGAGTGCTATGTCCGGATCACTAGCTAGAGTGATAATTCCGTTTGGCCCGGGCATCTTAAGCTTCATGTACCCGTAATGGGGTATTGCTTGGAAGATTGTGAATGCTTCCCTCCCTAGTAAAGCGTGATATCCGCTCTTGAACGGGGCCACCTGAAACGTGACTTCTTCGGACCTGTAATTATCTGGCGTGCCGAACACCACATCTAGTGTGATTTTTCCTGTGCAGCGCGCTTCCCGACTGGGGATTATTCCTCTAAAGGATGTGCTGCTTCGCTCGACGCGGTTCCAGTCTATTTCCATTTTTTGAAGGATTTCCTCATAAATGAGGTTTAGTCCGCTTCCTCCATCCATGAGCACCTTGGCGAGGCGAAAGCCGTCCACTATGGGACTGAGGACCAATGCGGCTGGTGCTCTGGCTGTTCGGAATCTAGGTTCATCACTTGCGTTGAAGGTAATGGCAGTGTCGCTCCATGGATTTATTGTTGCAACTTGATAGACTTCGGCGAGGCTGCGGAGTGTTCTTTTTCGCACATTGTTTGATGCAAAAGTCTCGAAGACTGTGAGAACGGTACTGGTGTCCTTAGGCTAGCTTTCTGCGGCCTCCGGAATTAAGAGGTCCTCGCCGATTTTAGCCACCTGCCGGAGTATCCAACATGCTCTAAGGCTGTGAGTTGGTGTGGCGTCCTCTGTACTGTGAATTCTACAGGGTCCATCAAGCCATCTTTCCAGTACGGTTCCATGCCCGGTAGAGGGTTTTGGCTTTTTGGTGTTTATCCTGGGTGTCCTATGATGATGCACCCTCTTAGTTCGGACGGGGTTACTATTCAAGGCCGGATTATCCCGAAATTTTATTTCGGTTTTCCAGGCGCTTTCCATCGCACAGTATTTTTGTACTATGGACGCCAAGTCAGCGAAGCGTGTAATATCACGACGACTTACAGCGTTGAGGATTCCCTTGGCCGTGCAATTACTGCAGAAAATTGAGATTGCGTCTCCCTCGCGGCAATCCTTTATCTTGTTCATAACCAGGAGGAATCTGGCCCAGTAATGATGTACTGTTTCCTCGGGCCTCTGCTTGATTTGGGAGAGATCGCTTATGATCGGGTGGGCGGGTGTCGTTGAATCTGAAACCTCACCCAATCCAAGATTCGGAGGCCGAAGAGTTTCCGAACTCTGAAGTTCGGATTCTTGGGTGTTGTCCAATGAATCTGGCCCGTTGCCTGATCCTAAGCTCGGGTCTTGAGTTACATCCTCCCCTCCGCGGGTATCCGACTTGGAGGGGTTGGGAATTCGGATGTAGCTAGTCCTTAAAATAGATGAAGGGTCGCCGCACTGCGCCTCTACCACAGCAATGTGGTGGGTGACTTGGGGAGAGTTAATTTCTCTTAGATCGGGTTTAAGCCCAACCTGGTCGTAATCCGTAGTGACCCCCAGGGCGGCGATGCGATCCAAGAGCTCGTTTACGGAAGAGAGCTCCATTGGATCTAGTTGCTCGACGAGCTCCGAGCTGACGTGTAGGTTGCTTTTGATGACCCGAGAGGTCACCGTCGGCGCAACAGCCGAACAGGCGGTCATGAGGAAACCACCTAACCGGAGAGTTTGGCCAACAGCCAAGGCTCCTTTAGCAACGGCCCCGTCTTTAAAGACGGGAGGAGGCATCCTTCCTGATTGTGACGGCACAGAGGAACTCTCAATGAAAGCACCAATGTCGATGTCAAAATCGGCGGATCTGGGGTAGGGGGTCCCGAACTGTGCGTCTAGGCCGGATGGTAACAGGAGACAGGGAACACAATGTTTTACCCAGGTTCGGGCCCTCTCGATGGAGGTAAAACCCTACGTCCTGCTTGATTGATATTGATGATATGGGTAGTACAAGAGTAGATCTACCACAAGATCAAGGAGGCTAAACCCTAGAAGCTAGCCTATGGTATGATTGTTGTATATGGAGTTGATTGCCTACAGACTACAACCCTCCGGTTTATATAGACACCGGATAGGGTTACGGTTACATAGAGGCAGTTACAATGGTAGGAGATCTTGAATATCCGCATCGCCAAGCTTGCCTTCCACGCCAAGGAAAGTCCCATCCGGACACGGGACGTAGTCTTCAATCTTGTATCTTCATAGTCCTGGAGTCCGGCTGAAGGTATAGTCTGGCTACCCGAACACCCCCTAATCCAGGACTCCCTCAGGGAGGAATCATTTTTTGGGTGGCCGAAGCTAAGAATATCCGAGATTAAAGAAGAAGCACGACATCCGTTGGATAGACATCCAACGGCCTCTGCTGCTAGAACCGTGTGTTGACTATAATAAGTTAACAAACCCTTGCATACGCGTCAACTTATTTTTTTAGAGGACGCGTCACTTAGTAGGCCCACAAGTGTGTGGCAGAGAACTTATAGCCCATTTGCATTTTGTAAGAATGTACAGCCCATTTTTGAATTCTAATGGAATTTACAACAACCCATTTACAGTTTGTTAAAAGTACAGCCCATTTTCTAGCTAGGACAATGATTAATAATTTCAACCAACCGTTGAAGAGAGAATTCAATAAAATTTCCCACATTTTGATGGGATCCAAAATATTTTTATCCCGAAATTTCTAGTCAGATTAAATATAAATTTATATTACGTAAAAATCCAACGAAACATTGCGCGCGCAACAATGAAAATTTAAGATTTTCAAAATCCATAAATAATATTTTATAAACTAATTTCATGTTTGGTGCATTTTTTTATAGTTACTGCCCAATTTTTATAATTACATATCATTTGTTATTTTTTAAAGCCCATTTTCCTATTAAGCCTAATGCATCCCTCCTAGGAAAGATTTGCAGCCCAGCGGGGCGAAGAATAACAAGTTGACGTTGCCTGGGTATTCCTCTAAAAGACTATAGCTGGGCTAGCCATTTTCATCTTGAAAAAATTAGTATCTGGGATGGATATCTAGCCTGGGCTAGACGGGCCACAGCCCGCCCAGTTAATACCCTGCTCTCCTCTGAACAACAACGAAATCATCGCCAAGAAAAACTCTGCAGTGCTCACGCCTCAAAAACACAAATACTGCTCGAGCTGCTTGGTCCCAGCTGTCGGCCGCACCTTGTGCAATTCTCTCGTTTATATTGACTACATAGGTTGACAATGGTGTGGGACCGTGATGTCAGGAAACCGGGAGAAAGCAAAAAAAATATAGTTGTACATAATAAGGAGGCACTTGCATACGTACGGCTATGGCCCTAGTGGGTCCCTAGTGTCATCCAGTCAAAATAAAGTCATCTCCTGAATCCTCATGTTCGTTGACGATGTTAACAATGCTCGGCGCCACGGCGAGCGCAACAACTCAAAGGACAACGGAGAGGGCCTCGCGGTCCCTACGGATGGTCTGATACAGCGCCCGCTGCTCATTCAGGAAGCCAGGATCATCGGACACCTATGAGCTCCTTCGAGAAACTAAGACGGCATGAAATGGTAAGGCCGCGCTTGGGAGCTCTGGTTTATTTCAAACCTGTATTAACATACAAGTGTAATTTACTCGTCATCAGAAACAACGCGTAAAATATAGGCGTAATGAAACAGAGGGCCCGAGGTCTGTAAGTAAAACCGGTGGGTTACGCGTGTAATTTGAGAGACCAGTGTATATTTTACGAGCACTGCTATATGGACGACATTACCAGACGATACATGCATGACGTGCGTATCATGCCATCCATGGGCAAGGCTGAAACAGCAGCTAACGGCTGGACTAGCAATCATTCGAGTGTCGTTCAGCATTTTTATCGTGTGTGAAGTACTTCCGATATTTTACTAGTCGAAATCGACCAACCAAGCACCTTCGCCCGAGACCATCTGCTTTAATTTACAAGCGTCGGTTTTACAAACGATTTTGGTTGGAAAACGACGATCCAATCACGGCCTAATATCATGAGTTGGTTGGAAGATCATATGATTTCATGTCTAACCTACCCGACTTGTCATATAGGCTATGAATGAAACATCAGACGATGAACTTCTTAAGCACGGAAACAAGAGAAGAGGATGATCTTCTTAACAGCTCGTGATGCCGCATGCCACAACATTCCAAGCTCAACTTTGCAATCAAACACAAGGCCTGACATTACATAGACAATATTCAGAACAAACTCTTAACACAGGAATATCTCAGCGGAGTAACTATTTACTTCTAAACTGAACACAGGAATAGTAAAAAAGCACTCGACGCTGCTCACAGCAAGGGCGTCCCACTCAAAAATATCAAATGCATGTCTTCTGGCTAACATCAATGAGCAAATTTTCACAAGGTTTTCCAATTCCAATATATTAAACTAACGTCTTCTTGCTAACATCAATGATTAAACTTTGACAAGCTTTTCCCATTCAAAATATGTAATGCCTATGATCGTCCTGTCGTAGCTTCTTGTACTTGTTTGGGCACTTTTTGCCCAGGGCACTCAACGTGGTATTAAATTGCCAATGGTCTCTGCAGACTAGTCATGTCACCAGTGTCTAATAATACTCTGTAAAGCTTCTCGGTCATTCCTTCTGTAATTTAGCGCAAACAGTGACTGCTTCTTTCTACAAAGTGGAACGACCAACTAGACCCAGTAATGCAGCAGTTTGCCTTGGACACATTGGCTCCTTTTGTGCAGCTCAACCAAAATCCAAGTCGGAATAAAACCGAGCTTTAATTTTGATATCCCTGTAAGCAATAATAGGTATAAGGGAAACAATTACTGAGAAATAACGGTTGATGACTTGTACTCCTAGAAGAAAAGCATCTACTGATCTACTTTATCTTAATGGAAAACAAAGCAGGAGAGTAGCAATTCTCCATCAGTGTGATTCATTCATATTGACTGAGACATTATCTTAACAATGCCTTGTTTCAACATGTATAAAGAACGACAAAGCAGAAAAGTACCATTCCTAAAACAATGCAACTGATTCATTTTAACAGAGACATTATCTTAACAATACCTTGGTTAAACATGTAGAAAGAACTACAAAGCAGGATAGTACCATTCCTAACAAGTGTTGCAGTTTTGAACTAAGATTCAGTAGTTAATTAATTATGAGAGTGGCATTGCTTAATTTTATCAGCGGCATTAGATTAACGAAAAGCATAAACAGTTCCAGGGGAGAGTGGGCACACCAACAGTATGTGCTTCCATCTACTTATAAAGGGGGTGATGCAGAGTTTGTTGTAACAAAGCAACAAGCATCATGTCTGGGTTGGTCCCATTTTTGTTCACTACTTAATGGGAAAAGACAGAAATACAATAGCTTCAATTCAACATTTATTTAAAACAGTACCAATACAAGTAGCACAACATCTCAAAGCACACTACACAATCATGTGGATGAAGGCTTGTACTGACCTTTCATGAGACGGACAAGATAAAATACGAATCTGCCAACACGAATAGGAAATCCAATCTCGTTTTGTGCAGTTGCACTGAAATCAAGCAAAGTGTTTTGCGTAGCGAAGCAAATTGTCGCAATAGAAATAAGTTGAATCGATGCGAAGACTGGAAACAAATCTCGATCTCCTTTTGTGCAGTTCCACCTAAATTAAGCAAAGTCACCGGTGTGACATTCAAGTTGAACTGCACAAAACACTCTTAAAACATAAGTGTTTCGAGTAGCGAAGCAAAATGTCGCAATAGCAACAAGTTGAATCGATACCCCTGTTTTAACAGAGGCAAAAAAGGAAAAAAAATTACTTGCCGATAAAGGAGGATGAAACAAACGGTGACAGAAAGAAGCATCTAACTTATCTTGGATGGAAAACAAAGTAGGACAGTAGCATTTCTAAAACGGTTGCATTGATTCATATTAACAGAGACATTTTCTTGAAACAACATTCATTAAAAAATGTAATTTACTTTTAACAGTGGCATTGCTTCAATTTTCCGGTGGCATTCTTTGATTAACAACAGCAAAATAGCTGTATGGGACATGCCAGCACCATGTGCGTCCACACGTATAAATGGGTGATGCAGAGTATGTAGCCAAGCAGCATATATGCGCTGGTCCCCTATTTGTTCTCTTTGAACCTTCTTCCTATGTGAGGGCAGCAAATCTAGTCCTGCACAAACTAATCGACCCCCCAGTTTCTTTCCCTTTTCAACAAAGAGATCGATTCCTTACAAATGTGTGTACTGGGTTACCCCCCTTTTCCCTTCTCAACCTACAAAGTGGCTGGATAGCCAGTCTATACTACTTTCCGCCCCTCCTTTCCTCATTGAACCACGTCCTAGATTCTTGCTCCAGCCCACCGCACCATTCTTTCCTCTTTGAACCAAGACCTAGATTCGACTACAGATTGAAAAAGATCCACATGCAGCTAGAGCAACGACGGTTTCAAAGAAACTTATACCTTAGGGTCGTCGGGATGTGGCAAGGCGTGCGGCAGGAGGCTGGATCTGCCCACACTACGTACGTCAGCAAGGAAGAAGGGGTCGATGGCCCTCCTGCACAGGAGCTGGGTGAAAGAGAACAGCGCAGCCGGCAGTGGATTGCCTCCCTCGCCGAAGGCGATAGAGTGAACGCTGCACCTCCTCCCCTTCCCGGTGCGACGGGATACGGACGCCTCGTTCACCAGCTGTGAGGGGGGAGAGAGAGACAAGAGGCCAATGCAATCTTGTTTAGATCTGGTGAAGAGAGGGTGAGAGACTGTGAATATAGCAAACCCTAGCAAATGAACGTTGAACCTCCAGCGTGTAACATATATGTAGTGCGGCGAGCGTGTGGAGAGTGCAAACCCTAAGTTGATGTCCACTCTGTTTGTGGTCTATTTTTTCGTAGTTTATTTTCTTTCTTGTTGCTACATTATGTACTTGTGGGAGCTTAGATGTGATATCCTTAAATAACATCTAGATGTGAATTAGACAAACTGATTTTCTAACGTACCAAGAAAGAAAACTCGATCAAAAACACGCCCCCGCTTCTAGGTCGCGAGAGTCGTCGCGCACACACACATAGACATAGACATGCATATCCGTGTTTACGTAAAATTCCATCTCCATATCCATCTCCAATCATATTTTTCCAACTGGCACATTATTTACGTTGTTAATTATATACGCAGCAATATTAACGTACAACATCTCTTGTTTGCGCACGTCCGGACCGCTGCCACGGCCGGTCCTAACCAACCCGAACCCTCTTCATCACCCGCGCATGCTTCCCGCCCAAAACGGTCAGTGCCGCATTCATGCCCGGCCAGAGCGGACGTGACCTCTCACTGGCGCCGACATTGAAGCGGCGCGCCGGCCGAGAGAGCGTCGCCTGCGCCGCTTCTGAGTGCACGCGGCTACTCCGCGTTCAAAGGTCGCAATAGCCGGCTACAACATGCATGTAAAAAGTTCTTGGGAGTCCGTGCTACAGCTAGCTGTCCTCCCCCAACTCGTCAATCTCTTCCAGTAGTGCTAGTACTCCATGGCGCGATCCATCGACAAGCAGGCGGGAAAGTTATCGTATGCTCGGTTTGCGGTGAGTGGCATGCCGAGCGACCGTGTGGGGTCGAGCCGTGGAGGAGGGTGAGACACGAACACGACAGACATGATTTAAATGTTGGTTTTGCTCGATGGCGCGATCCAACGAAACGAAATGGTTGTTTCTCTCCGTTTCCATTTTTTCTTCGGAAAAACGGAAACTTTCCACTCCATTTTCATTCCTATTCCAAAGTTGCCCCGTTACAACATTCCATCAAATACAAAGGAAAACTAACACGCATGCTGATGCATCTCAATGATTCACAGATCATAGCTAATATTTACTTCACAACTAAAGAAAAAAGTTGTGGGAGCATGTACGAAAGAAAAACTACTGATGGGGTCACTACGACTTAAACCCTAAACCCTAAACATGATTTAAT
This sequence comes from Triticum urartu, assembly GCF_056163025.1. Lineage (NCBI taxonomy): Eukaryota > Viridiplantae > Streptophyta > Magnoliopsida > Poales > Poaceae > Triticum > Triticum urartu. The sequence continues at coordinate 126,429,194 of NC_141874.1, read as the reverse complement.
TTCATGGCCAGGTAGAACCTGTCAAAGGAAAGACGGCTGGCACCCTCGGATCATATGATGCTTTTGTGCAGTTCCACTAAAATCGACCTGAGCATCCCTGATGACAAAGATATTGAAGAAGTGTGATTAGAATAATAGTACTGGCACTAGTTCATGAGACATAAACTCATCACAAGTAGAAGCCGGTAGAAGTAGAGAAAGATCGACATGGAGATGGAGCAAGACGGCTCCAAAAGGAAGATGGACTACCTGGGACGTCAGGTTGTAGCTAGAAGGGCGGTTGGGACGCGGCATCGGCCCATACCGCGGTGACCCCCGATTGGGACGCACCGACTGTTGGTTTTCTCCCTCGCCGACGTCGACCGCGTCTACGCAGAACATTGTTCCCTTCCCCCAGCTGCGGGATCAGGCCCGTCGTTCTATGCTTGTGAAGAGAGCAACCTAAGCAAGCAGGCTTGTAGCTTAGGCTCCTGCTAGTGTATATATAGTGGTTTTCTTTTTCTCTCCATATCAACCATTTTATATTGCGTACATGCCATTCAAGAGTGAAATGATGGTTGCTTCTTCCGACTAACTTACTGTGTGATTTGACTGCTCTTTAGTGGCCCCTACACGTACTCCCCCTACGTGTATGCAACAGTCACACATACACATGGACGCAAAAACGCGCGTGACGCCCTAATGCATGCATGTCTGATCACACAACGGAACACACACGGTCACGCTCAAGTGCTCAACCTACACGTGCATGCACACACATACTCAGTCAGGGTGAGCTAGTGACCGTATAAACACCGGAAAATATATATATATTGAGCGCAATGAGCGTATTATGAAGTCCACTGACCGTATTTTTACAAATATACAGTGACATACCGTGTATTTATCTCGTTTGAAATTAAGCCATATTAACCGGAGAGGAGGCAGTATGGACTAGCATTACTTTGCTGTGTCCCGTCAACTTGCCGGACGAGGAGAAGGTTGCAGGACGGGAGAAGCTTGCGCGCGGTGTCTCGCAGGACAAGGAGAAACTTTTGACTAATGCAAGCTCTCCCTCGCTCAGGCGGTGGACGTGCAATAGTTAATTCGGTGTCAGATTGCCAGAAGCATACACTATACTACTACTAGTGCTATTATTGTTCGACTTCCCGAATAGGCGAACAGCCAAGCGCAAAGTTTACTAGTACTACTACTATAGTCTATAAAGGTACGTACTATACTAGTACTAGGAACCGGATGGAGGAACGTCTACACTCTTATTATAATCTTAAAATGTGATAAAGCAATTTTCAACACATTTGGTTCTCTTCGAGGGTTCTCGCATGTGATAATGGAAGTTGATTGCATGGAACACTCGCCACAATTCTCGCTTAATTCTGGCTCATATCCTGTTACAAATAGTAGCGCTCGGTAATATTTCCTCTTTTTTTTTGTTATTCAGCATGTAAACAGGTCAGCAAACCTTGTGGCGCATCTTCGTGCGAACCGTGCTTGCTGCACTTTGAATGTGGCCGAGAGCTGGCTTGATGTACACCTCGCTTCCTACTTCTTTTTTTGCGGGGTACCTCGCTTCCTAGTGACCAGTGTCTTGGCTAATCGTCCTAAGAATGCTTATATATGAATAAAGCTCTCTCATTTACCCGCAAAAAAGATTAAGCCATATGAGCGCTGCTATGCAGACGACTCATGGTGCACGATTCTTGCACGACAGTGGTAATCAAGCCGTCCATGCCTATGAGAAAACTACGACATGCCAATGGATTCACCATCGTCTAGCTTTCGTCCGAACAAGTATCGTCTGCGTAGTAGTTTCGAAGCCATAGAGCTTAACCGGAAAGGAGGGAGTATGGACTAGCACTACTTTTTGGTGTGTCCCGTCAACTCGCAGAACGAGGAGAAGCTTGCAGGACAAGGTGAAGCTTGCTTATGCCTTTTGACTAATGCAACCTACCCTCGGTGGACATGCATCAGTCCATTCGGTGTCAGATTGTGAGAGGCATACACTGTAGTACCCAACATGTGCAGTACCATCATTGTTTGACTTCACGAAGAGGCGAATAGCCAAGCGCAGTAGTACGAGTAGTACTACTACTAGAACCGCATGGTGGAGCGTCTGTGCTCTTATTTTTTTATCTATGATAAAGTACACGTTTATTCCGGAGAAGTGCGGAAAACGGCAGCCCAACATGTAATGAATGATATTGATCAACCAACCATGCTTGAATATATCTTGGCCTCCGTGCGAGCCCGTCTGTGTGTTCTCGCTCCTCGTCTCTCTCAAGGAACGGCGGGTTGGCTCTTTGCCATCAATTGAGATCGGTTTGCTCACACTCCTATCCCACATGTTAGTGATATGCCAAGAGGACGTGCATTGACCGACTGGCCATACGCGTACTTCGTTTTTCACCTTCATACTACTCCTCCCTCCGTCACAGTTTACAGGGCGCGCTTCATTATGATGCATTTCTCTCAATGGATTTCCACCACCAGAGAGACTTTAGACGCGTTTGGTTTAATGCTCAATTAATTAGGACGTGGTAACCGCAATCAAGTCCACAATTTTCTCTCCATGTACTGTACTACTATGGAGTGGAGTAAGTGCATGCATGTGTGTACCCGGGGTGGAAGCAATGCATGCATGTGTGTACGCATTATTCCCTCTAGTAATAGACGCCGTGCTATAACTACCAATGCTATTTTCCAGGCCGATCGCTAGTCACCTTGGTCCCGCAGATTTTTTTTCTTTTTTCTGAAGCGCGATGTATAAACAGTGATGGATGGAGTAGTATGAGGGGATTCAAAGAAGAGCGTATTGATGGTTACTTCTTCAGAGCAACTTACAGTGGGAAAGGTGGGGCTTATGATTTGACTGCTCATTACTCACTATTAATGCGGCGCAACGACCGGGCTGAGTCTCCCATGCGGTTGTGCACTACCCCCTTGGCTGTTAAATATACTCTAGAGTATTTTTCTTTCTAGAGATTTCAATGAGTGACTACTCAAATATTTGTCTTTTTAGAGATTTCAAATGGACTGGCACATACGGATGTATATTGACATATTTTAGAGTGTAGATTCACTCATTTTGCTCCGTATGTAGTCACTTGTTGAAATCTCTAGAAAGACGAATAGAATATTTAGGAACTGAGGGAGTACACATACGAAGCAAAATGAGTGAATCTACACTCTAAAATATGCCCGTTTGAAATTTGTAAAAAGACAAATATTTAGGAACAAAGGAGTATAATTTTGTGCATGGCACATGGACCTGGATGATGAAGAGGCTTCTGGCAATGCTATCAAGCTTCCATCATTTGTTTACATAATTGACGTACTATACAAATAATTTTCTAGCGACATGAAATTGTGCAATGCTGTGAGCTCTCAGCTTTTATTTTGCATGTCTTGCCATCGATGCTCTTTCGGAAACAATAAAAAACTAACTTCCTTGCTAATGCATGTCAATTATTAGCAGATCAGAGCTAATAATTACATCACAACTGAAGACAGAGTTGTGAGAAGGTGTTAAATTAAAATTGATCCATGCTTTCATTGGCAGCAACGTCCCCCCAGCTCTGTCTAAATCAACAAGGCAGTTGGGAAAAAAAGGTAGGTGTCTGGAGCATGCAAAATTCCGATCATTTTGTGCAGTTCCACTAAAATAGAGTTGAGCGTCCCTGTTCCAAAGATATTAAGTGTGAGTACGATAATAGAGGATTGCTGATGAAACAATAAACACACAAATAGAAGCCGGTCACCTTTGCAGTCTCTCTTAAGACTAACTAGTTGGAGACGATTAGGCTCGGAGTTGGATGAGGAGGATTGAGCAAAACCAATCTCCCTTTGTGCAGTCGCACTGAATGTAGAGACGTTGCCCGTGTGACATTTTAGTACAACCGCACAAAACACTCTTAAGAAAAAAGTGATTTGTGCAGTTCACCAAAAGGTCGCAATAGCAATGAGGTGAAATGGATAGCCCTATTTGCAAAAAAGAGGTAGAAAGGAAACAATTACTGGCCAATAACAGTTGATGACACATGCGACAACAAAAAAGAAGCATATTCCTTTCCTAAGGGAAGATAACAACACGGTTGTGTTTGTCTAAAACGGTGTGAGGACGAGAATGCAATATGGAAAGTACGCCAGACGAGCTATGTTTTGGGCAAAGAACTATGGAAGATCCACATGCAGCGACGTGGGAAGACATGCAGTGGAGCAAGGCCGGAGGGGATACCTAGAGGTTGTCGAGATGTAACTAGGTGAGCGGCGGCGGGCGGAATCTGCGAGCAGGTGGCGTAGGCCCTGCCGCGCCGGAGCTTGGTCAGAGAGAACGGCGTGTACCGCAGATCGGGACGTGCTGCCTCGGCGTCGTCGAACGGAGAAATGATGCACTTCCTCCCTTTCCCCCGGCGGACGGGATGCGGCTGGATCAGTGACCAACGACGAGAGAGAGAGAGGCCACCGCACTCCCTTTCCCCCGGCGGACGGGATGCGGCCGGATCATTGACCAACGGTGAGAGAGAGAGGCCACTGCAACCTTGTGTGAGATACTCTGAAGAGCGACAAACCAGGCAGGCAGGCTCCATTGTATATAGTGAGCGGACTACCTTTTTCTCCATAAAAATCGTTTTATATTCTGTGTACGTGCCATTGAGCGATATTACTTTATTTAAAAATAACGCGGCAACGCGTCAAGTCGAACTTTGTTTCGTGCATGCGTGGTACACGACCTCCCTAGGTAAACAACCGCTACAGGCATTCAAATTAGCATGTGGGCTGCCATTTCGTAAAGAAATGAGCTCCATCGTGTACCCGCGCGGGTGTGGCTGGGCACGAAGCATGAGTACGTGCACGGTGCACCTATCCTCTTCTTGTATATGTACACCACCTACGTGGGGTTGTGTGAGAGAGATACAAACTGAGAGAGATATAGTGTGTGGGTTCTTGAGAGTTTTTTTTGGGGGGGGGTCAATAAAAAAATGTAACATATGCAATGTGTGTGAAATAGAGTCCTGGATATAACATATATATAGAGGGGGCGATCGACGAGAAGAGAGTGGAGGTATCATCGGCTTGAGGTCTCCATAGAATCAGTGGTGGAGCTTGGGACACATCTTAGGAGGGGCAAATGGGCTGGGGGCAACTAACATCAGGTTTAGGCTAGGTTTCTATGAATCTATGGGCAATTACTTATGATAATATGAACAAATCTCCTGGGTAGGGGGGCGATGGCCCAGCTTGATCTCCACTAAGCTCTGCCACTGCATAGAATCGAAGAGAGGAATGATGTGTGTGTGTGTGTGCGCGCGCGATCGATAAAGAGTGCCATCGAATTTGTGTGTGCCCACGTCAAAGATATAGAGTGGCTGGCCTACTGGAATGTGAGATGGGACATGTGCAGTTTGTCTCTGTGGCATGGATACCTACCTGCAGCGCTCGACTATCGGTGTGTGGTGGGGGAGAGGGAGGCCCAATTAACTATAGAGGTACAATGGCTGGTATATGTGTGGAGGAGGAGAGAGGCCTACCTCATGTACTAAGGAGATCAATCTGCCTCATGTATTAAGGGAGATCGATCAGCATCCATGCATATGTGCAGGAGAGGAATAAGGTTGGGAGAGAGACAGAGCTAGAGTGTTGGAGGGGGTGGTAGTGGAGTTGCTTCTAACAAATGGTGGGATAGGCTTGCTAGACAAACAGAGGGCACGCCTGCAATATCAATAAGAGAGGAGATGGCTGCTTGTTGTTTGTGCATGTGCGTGTGAGAGACGGGTCAGGAGGCATGCACGAATGATAAGGGGGGACGATGTGGCTGTGGTAAGCAGACATAACTACATAGGAAGATCAATCGCCCTTTGTTAGAGAAAGGAGAGACATAAATTGTGAGGTACGTCGATCTATGGGGGGGTAGTTAAAGTCGATCTAGGTATATGTTGGGATATCAATCGGTATACACGCATGTGTGTGTTAGAAGCAAATGAGGCACGAGGAGAAGGATAGAGAGAGAGGGATGCATGTAGGAGGTGGTACGAGAGGCATACTATATCGAGGGGGGAGGAGTGTGCGAGTACGAGAACGATGAAAAGAGTGGTGGGAGTGAGGCATGGACGGTGACAAGAGAAGATGGGAAACTTGTGTTTGTGCTAGGCACACCTGGCTAGAGAGGCATATCGATCGATGTGTGCCGTAAAAAAGGAGCTGGGGCCTACACACACCGTGGGTGAGGGAGTCCTGGATTAGGGGGTCTCCGGACAGCCGGACTATATTCTTTGGCCGGACTGTTAGACTATGAAGATACAAGATTGAAGACTTCGTCTCATGTCCGGATGGGACTCTACTTGGCGTGGAAGGCAAGCTAGGCAATACGGACATGTATATCTCCTCCTTTGTAACCGACCTTGTGTAACCCTAGCCATCTCCGGTGTCTATATAAACCGGAGGGTTTTAGTCCATAGGACAATAGACAATCATACCATAGGCTAGCTTCTAGGGTTTAGCCTCTCCGATCTCGTGGTAGATCTACTCTTGTACTACCCATATCATCAATATTAATCAAGCAGGACGTAGGGTTTTACCTCCATCAAGAGGGCCCGAACCTGGGTAAAACTTCGTGTCCCCTGCCTCCTGTTACCATCCGCCTAGACGCACAGTTCGGGACCCCCTACCCGAGATCTGCCGGTTTTGACACCGACATTGGTGCTTTCGTTGAGAGCTCCTCTGTGTCGTCGCCATTAGGCTTGATTGCTACTATGATCATTGATAGCGATGTAGTCCAGGGTGAGACTTTTTTCCCCGGACAGATTTTTGTATTCGGTGGCTTTGCACTACGGGCCAATTCGCTTGGCCATCTGGAGCAAATTGAAAGCTACGCCCCAGGCCATCAGGTCAGGTTTGGAAGCTTAAACTACACGGCCGATATCCACGGAGAATTGATCTTCGACGGATTCGAGCCTCTGCCTTGTGCGTCATGCAATCATGATGAGTACGATTTAGCTCTACCATCATACAATGTTCAAGAGATCGCATCGTCAGCCGCTCCGACCCTCAATTCGGAGCCAGTTGCACCGTCCGCGGACGGGTGGATGGACCCCGCCACGGAGGCCTTACCCTCATCGGCGATCGAGCCGAACATTGACCTTACTCTGCACGAGAGCCGTGTTGACAAACTGCCGGATCTCTCTCGGGCCACGGACTCCGACCCGCCTGCGCCCGTTCCTAGCGAATCTGATTGGGCTCCGATCATGGAGTTTACCTCCGCGGATATTTTTCAGCACTCGCCCTTTGGCGACATACTGAACTCGTTAAGGCTCTCTCCTTGTCAGGAGGATCCTGGCCGAACTATGTCCGGCAGGATTGGGATGCGGACGACGAAGAAATTCGCGGCCCGCCCACCACCCACTTAGTAGCCACTGTCGATGATTTAACCGACATGCTCGACTTTGACTCCGAAGACATCGACGGACGACGATGCGGGAGACGAAGATGAACCACTGCCCACAGGGCACTGGACAGCCACCTCATCATACGATATATACATGGTGGACACACCCAAAGAAGGCAATGGCGACGAGACAGCGGGGGATGACCCCTCCAAGAAGCAACCCAAGCGCCGACGTCAACGGCGCCGCTCTAAGTCCCGCCAAAGCAAAAGTGGTGATACCGGCACAGGAGATAATAACACTCCGGATAGTGCCGAAGACAACAACAATCCCCTCCAGCAAGATTTAGAGCAGGAGGATGGAGGAGCCAGCCCTCCTGAAAGAGCGACAGATGGAGAAGCGGAGAATGATAATTACATGCCCCCTCCGAAGACGAGGCAAGCCTCGGCGATGACGAATTCGCCGTGCCAGAGGATCCCGTCGAACAAGAGCGCTTCAAGCGCCGTCTTATAGCCACGGCAAATAGCCTTAAGAAAAAGCAGCAGCAGCTTCAAGCTGATCAAGATCTGCTAGCCGACAGATGGACTAAAGTCCTCGCGGCCGAGGAATATAAACCCGAGCGCCCCTCCAAGAGTTACCCAAAATGCAGGTTGCTACCCCGACTGGAGGAAGAAGCGTATGACGCGGCTGATCGGCCACCTCGTGGCCGCGATAGAGAGGCATTCCAGCCAAAAACTCAGCCTGCACCCCGACGCCATTCAAATAAAAAGGCATGGGGAAATACACCAGACCTGCGAGACGTATTGGAGGACAAAGCAAAACATGCAAGATCGATCTACGGATCACGAGGGCGCGCCACTATGCGAGACAATAAACGTCACGCCAGATATAGTAAAAGTTAATCCCGTTGGGCCGAACACAACGGGCAAGACCCATTCGAGCTCCGTCGCGATATAGCCCAATATAGAGGCGTCGCACACCCCCTATGCTTCACAGACGAAGTAATGGATCATCAAATCCCAGAGGGTTTCAAACCCATAAATATTGAATCATATGACGGCACAACAGATCCTGCGGTATGGATCGAGGATTTCCTCCCCCACATCCACATGGCCCGCGGCGATGACTTACACGCCATCAAATACCTCCCACTAAAGCTCAAAGGACCAGCGCGGCATTGGCTTAACAGCTTGCCAGCAGAGTCCATTAGCCATTGGGAAGATTTGGAAGCCGCATTCGTCGACAACTTTCAGGGCACTTATGTGCGACCACTAGACGCCGATGACTTGAGCCACATAATTCAGCAGCCAGAAGAATTGGCCAGGCAATTTTGGACACGGTTCCTAACAAAGAAAAATCAAACTGTCGACTGTCCGGATGCAGAGGCCCTAGCAACTTTCAAGCATAACATCCGCGATGAGTGGCTTGCCCGGCACCTTGGACAGGAAAAGCCGAAATCTATGGCAGCCCTCACGACACTCATGACCCGCTTTTGTGCGGGAGAAGACAACTGGCTGGCTTGCAGTAATAACATATCAAAAAATCATGGTACTTCGGATACCAAGGACGGCAATAGCAGGTCACGTCGCAACAAACATAAGCGCCGCATTAACAGCGATAATACTGAGGATACGACAGTCAATGCCGGATTCAAAGGCTCCAAACCCGGTCAGCGGAAAAAGCCATTTAAAAGAAGCACTCCGGGCCCGTCCAGTTTGGACCGCACACTCGATCGCTCGTGTCAAATACATGGTACCCCTGACAAACCAGCCAACCACACCAACAGGGAATGCTGGGTGTTCAAGCAGGCCGGCAAGATAATTGACGAAGACAAAGATAAGGGGTCACACAGCGATGACGAAGATGAGCCCCGGCAGCCGAACACCGGAGGACAGAAGAGGTTCCCCCCACAAGTGTGGACGGTGAACATGACATACGCAACCCACATCCCCAAGAGGGAGCGGAAGCGTGCACTCAGGGACGTATATGCGTTGGAGCCAGTCGCCCCAAAGTTCAACCCATGGTCCTCCTGCCCGATCACCTTTGATCGCAGGGATCACCCCACTAGTATCCGTCATGGCAGATTCACCGCACTGGTCTTAGACCTAATCATTGATGGATTTCACCTCACTCGAGTCCTTATGGATGGCGCAGCAGCCTGAACCTGCTTTACCAGGACACAATGCGCAAAATGGGTATAGACCCCTCAAGGATCAAACCCACAAAAAACGACCTTTAAAGGTGTCATTCCAGGTGTAGAGGCCCATTGCACAGGCTCAATTACACTAGAAGTGGTCTTCGGATCCCCGGATAACTTCCGAAGCAAAGAATTAATCTTCGATATAATCCTGTTTCGCAGTGGCTATCATGCACTGCTCGGGCAAACCGCATTTGCGAGATTCAATGCGGTACCGCATTATGCATACCTCAAGCTCAAGATGCCAGGACCCCGGGGGGTCATCACAGTCAACGGAAACACAGAGCGCTCTCTCCGCATGGAGGAGCACACTGCGGCCCTCGCAGCAGAAGCGCAAAGCAGACTCTCAAGGCAATCCACCAGTTCAGCGTTTCAAGACCCGGACACCTTCAAACGCGCTCGGAGTAATCGGCAACTAGACCGCCTGGCACGGTCTGAGCTCGCGTAGCAATGCGGCCCCCACCCCGGCCCAAGCTAAACGGCGAAATTCGTGCCACGCGTACATAATTACGCATTAAAAATACCATGGGCACATGTGGGGAGGGGGACACAACTACGACACGCTCCAAGACGCGGCCTAAACGGCACTAGGGGCTTCCCGCTTTGTTATTTTTCTCTTTCAGGACTTTAATCTCTGGAAACCTTGTCCGGCAGCATGATTGCTGAACACATGATGCAGCAACCAAGAGAGGCAGAAAGCTATGTCACGCCACGCCACGGAACTCCCAGGTGGATTACGATAACGAGTGAAATATTTGCTTTAATATTATTCCTCAGCTTGCCCTTGGAAGGGACATAGTCCTACTTTTGCTTATCGCACTATCTGTATCATTCTGCTTTAATGCACCTCTTTGAATAAACAACGCATAACATTACGACTATTATTGCATTCTTGTTTTATATATATGTGTGTTCATTAATGACGCCTTGCAACCGTACACTTTGGTACGGCCAACACACCAGGGGCTTAATTACCCCACAATATGGTGTGAGAAGTCCGAACACTTTCACAAGTGCGGCACCCCGAACTTATAGCATTATATGCATTAGCTCCGAATCATGTCTTTGGTCAAATGTTGGGTTTGCCCGGCTCCTATGTTTTGGTACCTTACGTTCCGCTCTATCGGCTAAGGTAGCGCTAGGAGAACTACTGCGATTGTGCCCCGGTTCTGCTGGGCTAAGCACCTCAGTAGAGAAAGCTAAAACTGACTGTCATGATAAGGCGAGAGACTGGTCGCTGTTCGCCGAGGTTTCAAGTCCCTAAAGACTTATGCCGCTTAGAGCGAGGAGCCGGTCCTGTCCGGCTTAAAGGCGTGTATCGCGCCCCGAATTCGGCCTTCCGAATACCAGGGGCTTCGCCTAAATTTAAAATTATAGAATTCTATGGCTAAGTGAGAGTGATAAAGCATTATTAGTCCGGTTGCCTTGTTCACTGTGCAGAGCAACTCCCTCGAAGGACCCAAAAATGGGAACAAGAGTGCTCAGGTTTATCCCGAATACCCGAGCACTCACGGCATGGGGGCAAAAGCCGAGGACTAGCCATCTCTCAGATTGGATAAACAGCCAAACAGAAGGTAATATTTTAAATTCAAACAAGCGTTGCATAGAGCATATGAAATAAGTTTTCATCATACAGGATCACACGAGCAAGTTTACTCAAATATTACATCCTTTGAACATTCGTCCGCTACAAGACGGGCACCCTTCAGGACACCCTCATAATAAATTTCGGGGGTGCGATGCTCCTTGCCCTACGGCGGTCCCTCCTTGATCAGCTTCACGGCGTCTAGCTTGGTCCATTGCACCTTCACGCGGGCGAAAGCCTGGCGTGCACCTTCGATGCAGACAGACCGCTTGACGACCTCCAGCCGTGGCCAGGCGTCCACAAGCCGCCTCACCAGGCCGAAGTAGCTGTTCGGAAGGGTGTCGCCAGGCTACAGCCGGACTATAAAGCCCTTCATGGCCTATTCGGCCGCTTTGTGTAGCTCGACCAGCTGCTTCAGTTGGTCGCTCATAGGCACCGGGTGTTCAGTCCTAGTATACTGAGACTAGAACAGCTTCTCCGTTGAGCTTCCCTCCTCGGCCTGGTAAAACTGTGCGGCATCCGACACGCTGCGGGGCAAATCTGCGAATGCTCCTGGAGAGCTCCGGATCGGGTAAGTAATAGGTAATTTACTTTCACATGCTTGCTTTGCATATAGAATGCCTTACCCGCCGCTATTTTCTTCATCGCGTCAATCTCCTGGAGGGCCTTTTGGGCTTCGGCCTTGGCACTTTTTGCGCTCTCGAGGGCCGCGGAAAGCTCAGACTCTCGTGTCTTCGAGTCAAGCTCCAACGCCTCATGCTTCGTCACGAGAGCCTGGAGCTCTTGCTGCACCTCGCCCACCCAAGCCTCTTGCCTTTCCCGCTCGGTGCACTCCTTGGCCGCTTTATCTTCGGCCTCGGACAACGCTTGCCTTAGGGTCGCCACTTCGGTCATGGCCCCTGACAAATTCATGATGATCCTGTCATTTTGCAATCGCATTCTTTTTATACATATCCATAAACTAGGTATTACTTACCTTTGTTCTCCTCGAGCTGCCTCTTGGCAAGGCCGAGCTCGTCCTTGGACACTTTAAGGTCCTGCTTCAGTGCGGCGACCTCCGCAGTCAGTGCGGCAGATGCCAGCAGCGAAGCCTGCATATGCATATTGACGTACTTATATTAGACTTCTGCGATGTTGTTTGATCCTCTGTTCGGCTTTTCTTTGTGAACACCGAACAGAGCATCAGGGGCTACTGTCTATGCGGTAATATTTTTCCTATATTTTAAACACTTACCTCAAAGCCTGTTAGAAGGCTGGCACAGGCTTCAGTCAATCCGCTCTTGGCGGACTGAACCTTATGGACCACCGCACTCATAATAGTACGGTGCTCCTCGTCGATGGAAGCGATGCGAAGCGCTCCCAGCGGATTGTCCGGTGCCTCTGGATGGACAAAGGTCACTGTCGGTGTCAAAACCGGCGGATCTCGGGTAGGGGGTCCCGAACTGTGTGTCTAGGATCGATGGTAACAGGAGGCAAGGGACACGAAGTTTTACCCAGGTTCGGGCCCTCTCGATGGAGGTAAAACCCTACGTCCTACTTGATTAATATTGATGATATGGGTAGTACAAGAGTAGATCTACCACGAGATCGAGGAGGCTAAACCCGAGAAGCTAGCCTATGGTATGATTGTTGTATATAATCTATCGACTAGCCTGGCCTCGGTTTATATAATGCACCAGAGGCCTAGGATAACAAGAGTCCTAGCCGAATACGCCGGTGGGGAGGAGTCCTTGTCTTGATCACCAAGTCTTGTGGAATCTTCCATGTATGCGGCAGCTGTCCGAACTGGCCCATCAGTATACGGCCATGGGGGTCCTCGGCCCAATCTAACAGATCAGGAGATGACATGGTGAGTACCCCCTAGTCCAGGACACCGTCAGTAGCCCCCTGAACCGGTCTTCAAGTTAGGGACGCTCCTCGATTCTTCCGAACTGTTCTTCATCTTCGGTTGTCGGTCTTGAAAACTGGTTCAATAAATCTTCTCATCTTCGATCTTGAGGATCGCCGAAATGCATTCGTCGGGTATCCGAGGAGCCCCTTTAAGTTTCCGGCCTTTATCAATGCCTTGTTATTTTTATGCCACACCTCGGGTTTGAAGTTGTTCCCAGGCGGCAGTTTCCTCTTGCCTCCAAACCCCAACGCCGGACTGCATTCGAGGTATCTTTTGCAGTCAAGCACCAATGCCGGACTGCTTCCGAGCTCCAACGCCGAAATGTATCTGAGCTCCAATGCCGGATTGTGTCCAAGCTCCAACGCCGGACTATATCCAAGATGTCATAGATCATCTTGGTCCAAAAAAGTTGAAGGAGTTTAGCCAAGCTCAATGCCGGAAATGCCCTCTATGGAGCTAGCCGCTGGCGCCCGAGCTTTATGCCGGACTGCTTCCAAGGTGGTGCACCACCCCGAATGTGGGCCGATTTTTGTCAATATTTTTTATTGGTGCAATTTATTCTCTGCCGAGATATATAGCCCATAGCCCTCAAGGTGTGTATCAGTCTAAAATCCGAGATGCACATGAAGGATGACATAAGACCGCTGATCCCAGTAGCCACTGAGACTCAGGTTGATTTGCAAAATCGGTCTGAGGATCAAGTCCTAGCTCGGAAGAATACCTCGGGACACAAAAAGCGGCGTGCTCAGTCCTTGAGACTCAGGTTGGGTGCGGCCGACCAACCTGAGGATCAAAATCTCCTCGGAAACTGTATTACACTTAAAATTTTCTACATTGGACAGGCAATGCAGTAGCCCCCGAGACACTGGTCGGGTGGCAACACCAGATCAGGGGATCGATGTGCCCCTTTAATATTTGTAAATAATAAGCCCGAAGCCCAGTAGCCCCCGAGCCTTAATGCGGGCACGGGTGGCCGAATTAAGGATTGATATCCATAGTAAAACCACAAATTATGTGTAATGACTCTATGTATCCAAGTACTTTACGTCATTAATTCTCGGATCCGCATTGTACAAAACGTTGTTGACCGACCATCGGCTTCCACCTCCTCGGCTAGTAGCTGAGGAGTGTTTGTCCTACTTTATAAAGCCTTTATGAGGGTAAAGATTTACAACAAACAAGGCAATCTGGCCATACGGTTTTATAAACAAAGGTACGCGGAGAGATATGTTATATTACTGTTTAACAGAAGAAATGTCTTCCAAAGAAAATAGTCCCGCTATCGGTTCCTTTCTTTGGGTTGTCATGCTAAGCATGATCATGAAACCTCAGCTCCAATGTAAGAGCAAAATATCGAGGATTTAGTTTGGGAGGCCAGTTAATAGCCCCCGGTAGTGTTCGGCGACAGTCGAGGTCAAGCCGTAAACACTTCGGCCATTGTTATGAATGGCCCGTCATTTAACACCATCATCGGATCGCTGGCCCGTTTACGCTTATTGTGACAGTCAGTTTTCGGCTTTCTCCACTGAGGTGCTTAACCAAGTGAGCTGGAAGCACAATTGCAGTGGTTCTCCCTTTGCACACCTAGCCGAACAAAGCGGAACGTAGGAGGCAAGCACAGGAGCCGGGCAACCCAACTATTGACCGATAACACAATTCAAAACCGATGCATATATAGCAATATCCGAGAATGTTTTTGCTGAATCTCTAAAGGTGTCCGGTGTTGCACTGCGAGACTTGTGCTGAAAACACACAAATAGTTTAAAAGTGCCACAAGCTTGGAAAACCAAAAAAACGTCAGTAAAAACTTGACGTCCGAACAAGATCAAGTGTTCGGTGCCAATCCGAAAATTGGCCTTAGAAAAAAGTGCTTCTGTCGTGCTTTAACATGACACATCCTATCTGAAGACTTCAAGCGGGTCAGCCTACGGCTTCAACCTCCTATCCCAAAGGCGGAGTACTTCTTGTTAGGCCAGCTTAGCAAACTAAACTCTAGCGGCTTTGCGAGAGAAATTAGGCTCCTCGGCTAGTGACCACACACTCGTGTCGAAAAAAGGAGTGATAAATAATAATAATAATAATAATAATAATAATAATAATAAAACTTTGCAATGACTAAGAAGAAGAACACTTATTATAAAGCGGCTCAAATAAATTTAAGAGCCCTCAAGTGACTTGGGTAAAAGAATGATTGCATGTACCGAAGTACTTATATCATATCTATGTTCGACCGAACTTTAAACGCGTCTTAACCGACCGTCGGCTTCTCCCTCTTCGGTCAAGGACCGAAAAAGTGTTATGTACTCCATCTGTCGAGAATATCGACGGTGTTTCCAGTAACCAGGCAATCAGGCCATAAGGCTGTAATAGACAAAGCGCGCTCAGGGAACTTATGCTATATTACTACGAAGTGTAAGAAGCATCTTCAAAGAAAATAGTACCCCCACCGATACCTTTCTTCGGTGCTCATTGTTATTATGAGACTTGTGCAATAGATTTTTTGTACTCATGAGTTCCGTTGTGTGCCGACCATAATTGAAAACAATAAGAGCGCTAGCTTTCGGCTTCACCCAGTCTGAGGTCCGGCTCGGGTGACCCGATCGTGACAATCGCAGAGGTGCTCCCTTTACTCCTTAGCCGAACAATCGGGAACGTAGGGGTAAACACAGGAGCGAGGCAACCCAGCTTGCAAATCGCTTAAGTCAATATGGTGCATATTGTGGCATAATACATGAATAAGGAATGAAGCCGTACAAGTATAATCATATGCAAGAAGAAAAGCTTCATGAAGGAAGCCCCCAAATGAATTGGGTATTTGAATTTATGCGTCACAAACAAAGTTTGGACAAGGAAATTTTTCACAAGCAACTTTTTTCCAAAAAGGTATAATGCTTGGTCGAACCGAACACAAGTTAGAAATTAAAGCTTTGAGCATGAAAGCGACTTAGCTGGTTAATATGTTCGGTATTGATGACGCGGTCCGAGCTTGATGCGGGACAAGGTTCCATCCCCCAAGCCGGTCCCGTGGTGGCAGAGCAAAGAGCTCGGCACTCTGAAGTGGTGACATAGCGGTCAACGAGGCCAACAGAGTGATGCCGAAGTCCCCGGCATGGGGTAATGAAGTGTTGACGAAGCCCCCCGTCCAGCCGAGGTGACGCCAAAGAATGTAGTCCGGCTAGATCATTTTCCTGTGCACAAAAAATAGTGCAAACCGGAGATAATAGTAATAATAATAATAATAATCGTTGCATAATAAATAATTTATGCAAAGTGAGTAATAAAAGAAATATGACCTGGCGCCGAAGTCAATGTCGATGCAGGGCGTCGGCGTGATGCGGTAAAGGCGTGGCAAAGCCTGAATTCACAGGTCGGTCCAAGTTCCGGATGCGGCGTTTGCCGGACTATGTACGGAAACTGACCGAACCACCACGCGACCGTCGTTAATGCGGCCATCATTTGATAGACCTGTGTACAGATGATGGAAAAACCAGAGTAATAATTCCTTGGGAAAAATAAACCCAAACAAGCAAAAAATACTAGGATTAATAGCACCTGGTTTATTTGTTGTAGCAATCCGAAGAAAGGTGATTCCCAAAATTGGGACTCGATCCGCACACCCATTGCATGAATGGAGATAAAGCGACGGTATGGCGATGCTGGCAAAGGTTGGCTTGCCGAGGCAAATCCCTCGGTCCAGCTAACATGACGGAGCTGGTCGGCTAGTGACGCCGAAGTCTCCGGAGTAGGTTGATGAAGAGATGGCGAAGCCCCCGGTCCAGCTGAGATGTCGAAGCCTCGATGTCAGCCGATGAGTCGAAGTAGGTCGGCGTGATGGACACCAGCTTTAAGAAGCAATAGTGCGGCCCTGCCGATGCAGGTCGTGACGTGGTCGATGCCGGCTTGATGAAGTGACCGTGCGGCGATGCCGGTATGCCCGCTCCGTGTAATCCATGGGGCGGCGATGTTGGTGATGATTTATCCTTCGCAATGCCGAACTCTTGTTCGGCTTGCCGAGATGATGATTGAAGGAATTGAGCTCGGCTCAATAAAGCGGCGACGTGTGTAGCGCAGGTCGGCAGCCATGGAGCAATACCACCGGACTGGTTTGACACCAGCGTGATGGTGAAGATTACCTCGAAGGAGGCTTAAAATTTTATGGGTACGTGTTTAAAAACAACACACAATACCATAGAAGAAAATTCCTTAAAAAAGGTTGTCCAATATCACGTTCATAAAGAAACATGAATTCGGGTCGGATCCGTATTCGCGCAGAAAACAGATCCGAAAATTGGTCCACTCATCGGAAGTTTCCCGGAGTTTGAACCGTTGGATTGAGCTGAAATTCGGAGGGTTGGTAGATATGGGATTTCCGCAGTAGATGAACAGTTGGATCTTCCAAAGGACCTCCGAGCTGGGCTCTGGAGACCACGCCCTACACTCGTCCAGATTCCCGTCCAGATTTGACAGGGCTCCAGTATATCGTAGATTGTCGGAGATTCCTCCATTGGAACTCGGCGAAATTTTCTAGGGTTGTTGTAGACTCAATTCCACCAAAGGGATCGTCAAAGCGATGCTCTAAGAGGTGGTGGCAGCGGATACAAGTTTCCTGTTCGGAAAAACAGCACGGTCGCCCGAGGGCAATGTTGACGTGGAGCCCCCGAGCTCCATGGATGATTCCTCCATGATCTTGATAGAGATCGGAGTTGATGTTGATGAAGGCCCTCGTTCGAACATGACGATCGGAGATGGAGCATGGTCCTCGGTCGAGCCAAGGTGACCAGTCGAGCCGGCGATGAAGATGCTGGCATCGCAGTTGACCTGCAGACGAGCCATGGATCCTTTTGCCAATCACACAGCGAAACTCTCAATGAAAGCACCAATGTCGGTGTCAAAACCGGTGGATCTCGGGTAGGGGGTCCCAAACTATGCGTCTAGGATCGATGGTAATAGGAGGCAAGGGACACGAAGTTTTACCCAGGTTCGTGCCCTCTCGATGGAGGTAAAACCCTACGTCCTGCTTGATTAATATTGATGATATGGGTAGTACAAGAGTAGATCTACCACGAGATCGAGGAGGCTAAACCCTAGAAGCTAGCCTATGGTATGATTGTTGTATATAATCTATCGACTAGCCTGGCCTCGGTTTATATAATGCACCAGAGGCCTAGGATAACAAGAGTCCTAGCCGAATACGCCGGTGGGGAGGAGTCCTTGTCTTGATCACCAAGTCTTGTGGAATCTTCCATGTATGCGGCAGCTGTCCGAACTGGCCCATCAGTATACGGCCATGGGGGTCCTCGGCCCAATCTAACAGATCGGGAGATGACATGGTGAGTACCCCCTAGTCCAGGACACCGTCAGTCATCGACACAAACGTCTCGTCCCTCTTGGAAGGAGGCCGCCTGCCCGAGTCCGGAACAACTGGAGGTTCCGGCACGGTGTTTGGCTGAGGGCCGAACTCGGAGCCCTCAGGGGCCTTGTCCCCTCTGCTCCCGGAGTCCGGAAGGTCGCCTTGAGGCGCCTCCGGGACTGCCTCCCCTCGACCCGGTGCCTCTTGAGACAATACCTCGGCGTCGTCCGTAGGCAAGGGGAGGTGGCGGTCGGAAGTGGATCACTATCCATATCCGACGAGCCTAGGGAGCCGTCCGACGATACATCGATACGGGCTCATGGCGGCCTGCATAATCATATTTGGCGTTAGAGAAAGCAGTGCGACAAAGGAATGCTATGAGTTACTCTGGTATCCAGATACTTACGACCTCCCCAGGGGCTTGGCCCTGGGCAACCACTCGTCTTCGCCTTCGGCCCCCCCAGGAACTGTTCGGAAGGAGAGTCCTTCCCTTCTTGGACCCTTCGGCCCCCCCAGTTGGGGTGGCCTTCCTTTTCTTGTCTTCCCCGCCTGGAGGGGAGCATCGCCTTCTTCCTCCTCATCTTCGGGGGAGGAGTGTGCGCTGAGTCATCGGACGGTGAGTCCGATGACGCCTGGCGTCGGGAACTCTTTCGGGTTCCCTTGGCCTTCTTGGTCTTCTCCGGCACCGTGTAAGGAGCCGGAGTCAGCATCTTCGCCAGGAGAGCGTCTGCTGGGCCTTCGGGCAAAGGAGCCGGACAGTCGATCTGTCTGGCCGTCTCCTGCCAGTCCTGTCAAAGGTATGGGAGCTTAGATACCGCATAGAGTCAAACTATGAAAAACAAGTATCCTGTGAGAAGTAAAATAGCTTACCGCGCTGGCTTGGCGCTTCGCGCAGAATCCACGGTCCTCGGTAGTGGGAGGGGGAACCTCGGCACTCTTGAATAGCACCTTCCAGGCTTCTTCGTGAGTTGTGTCGAAGAGCCTGTTCAGAGTTCGGTGCTGGGCTGGGTCGAACTCCCACAAGTTGAAATCCCGTTGTTGGCACGGGAGGATCCGGTGGATGAGCATGACCTGGACTACGTTGACGAGTTTGAGCTTCTTGTTCACCATGTTTTGAATACATGTTTGGAGTCCGGTCAGCTCTCCCGAACTACCCCAGGACAGGCCCTTCTCTTGCTAGGAGGTGAGCCGCGTGGGGAAGCCAGATCGGAACTCGGGGGGCCGCTGCCCATTTAGGGTCGCGCGGCTCGGTGATGTAGAACCACCCCGATTGCTACCCCTTTATGGTCTCCACGAAGGAGCCCTCGAGCCATGTGACGTTGGGCATCTTGCCCACCATGGCGCCTCCGCACTCCGCCTGGCGGCCGCTCACTACCTTCGGCTTGACGTTGAAGGTCTTCAGCCATAAGCCGAAGTGGGGCTTGATGCAGAGGAAGGCCTCGCAAACGACGATAAACGCCGAGATGTTGAGGATGAAGTTTGGGGCCAGATCGTGGAAATCCATGCCGTAGTAGAACATGAGCCCCCGGACGAATGGGTGGAGAGGGAATCCCAGTCCGCGGAGGAAGTGGGTAAGGAACACTACCCTCTCATGGGGCCTGGGGGTGGGGATGAGCTGCCCCTCATCTGGGAGCCGGTGCGCGATGTCGTCGGGCAGGTATCCGGCTATCCTCAACTTCTTGTTGTGTCCCTCCGTGACGGAGGAGACCATCCACCTGCCTCCCGCTCCGGACATGGTTGGAGAAGGTCGAGGTGGGAAATGCGGACTTGGGCGCTGGAGCTCGAGTGTGCGAAAGTGGATGAGCAAAGGAGGAAGAAGGCGTGGATGAAAAGGTGAATCCTTATCCCTTTATAAGGGCGGCCGAAACTATGCGCCCCCACTAGCCTGGTAAAACTCACTTATCCCCCAAGCGCCGAAATCGATGGCGCAGTTGGGTTACCCACGCCCGTATTGATGAGAATCCCGTGATAAGGGGACACGATCTCTGCTTTGACAAGGCGTGTCAAAAAACTGCCTCGCGTTATGTGCGGGGCTAGTTAAAGGAAACGGTTCGAATAATCACCGGGCCATGGCATAAGGTCGTGTTGCCAAAACAAGTCAGCAAATTAGATTTGTGGAAATATTATTCTCTCTACGGTGGTATGTGGAACTTATTTTGCAGGGTCGGACACTATCCTTGTATTCAAATTCTTCCGTGGTGTATTGGGAGGAGGAACCCGCCTTGAAATGCCGAAGACAATACTGCGCGCCGGACTCATCCTCATTTAAGCCTGGTTCAGGGGCTGCTGAGGGAGTCCTGGATTAGGGGGTCTCCGGACAGCCGGACTATATTCTTTGGCCGGACTGTTAGACTATGAAGATACAAGATTGAAGACTTCGTCTCGTGTCCGGATGGGACTCTACTTGGCGTGGAAGGCAAGCTAGGCAATACGGATATGTATATCTTATCCTTTGTAACTGACCTTGTGTAACCCTAGCCCTCTCCGGTGTCTATATAAACCGGAGGGTTTTAGTCCATAGGACAACAGACAATCATACCATAGGCTACCTTTTAGGGTTTAGCCTCTCCGATCTCGTGGTAGATCTACTCTTGTACTACCCATATCATCAATATTAATCAAGCAGGACGTAGGGTTTTATCTCCATCAAGAGGGCCCGAACCTAGGTAAAACTTCGTGTCCCCTGCCTCCTGTTACCATCCGCCTAGACGCACAGTTCGGGCCCCCTACCCGAGATCCGCCGGTTTTCTACACTGACAGTGGGTGAACGACCTAAAGTGAAAAGACGAATTTGCGCGATGGAGCTAGAGAATGCTGAGGGAGGGTGAGAGGGATGCGGGCATGTGCATGCACAAGAGAAAGTTAGCACTAGCTACAAAGATAAGAGGGTTGTGTGGGTGTAAAAGACGAATAGAGATCATATATACTTCATTATAAAAAGCGAATTCGGATATTTGAAGAATTTATCATACTGTTTCAAACCGACGCATGTGTGAATATATATAACAGTGATACACATGGTGTGGTTATGAACATGTTATACTACATTTAATATATTTTATCTTTACTCTTATAAAAAACGAAGTTGTTGATGATGGTGTGCCTGCCATCCTGCATTATAGGCCGTCCGATTTATATCTGGCGGATAGCAAGGAAACTATGATGGTTGAAGTTGGCAACAATCATGATTGTAGATTCTTATTGAAATAGAGAAACGAATTCAAATTTAGTTCGAATTGCACCGGTAGTATAGACATTTGGAATGCACTAAAATGTTGGTATGAGTAGGTTACATGCATTATACAGCAAGCGAAAAAATTTAATCCGACATAACATGGATTCATACTCCCTCCTTTCATCTATATAGGGCGTAATGAGATTTTTAAGACCGCCTTTGACTATTGACAAGATAAATAGTACATGACATGCACTGTGAAAATTATATCATTGAAAGAACCTTTCACAGACGAATTTAACGGTGTGCTTTGTGTAAGTTGCATGTCATATATCATTGCTCTAATATTTGGTCAAAGTTAGCATCAAAAAACGCATTAGGCCCTATATAGATGGAAGGAGGGAGTAGCTTTGAATAGCATTTGTATAGTAAAATGGGGCAAGACTCTCTCTTTATGTGGTGTGAATAGTTTTATTTTTTTCGTTTTCTTTTTGGTTGAGGGAAGTGCGAATTGATTTGGTACGTACAAGTACAATCTTACTACATGTTAGGTTTGTCCCTAAAATTCAACCCGCGTCTTGTTATATCCTGAAAATTCAGATATCGTGCTCCCAAAACTGGCGCCTTCACAACCCGCGCCTTGCTATCCCGAAATTACAACGCGCGCAAAAACTCGCTCCAGCTACCAAATCCCGACACGCGAAATCCTCCTTCTAACCCTGAGCCGAAAGGGCCGCTAGTTCAAATCGGTGGAGGGTACTTTTGTAACACACCCTACATTTTGGACAAGCGCGCCCCTAAGTCATGCTTCACCCCCTCCCATCGCCCCCTTTTCGCCATTCGAAATCCCAGGCCGCCATAACCTCTCCGCTCCAGCCGCGAAACCCCACCCTCCTCTGTCCACCACGTCACCGCTGCCCAGCCGGAGCCTCTTCCCCGATGATATCGTCCACCGCAACATCTCGACGTCCCTCGTCCACCTCCCCGGATGAGGATTCGTCGTCCATCTCGCCGTCCCGCCGGTTCAGCCGCCCCGTCCTCCACCTCCAAGGAGCTGCTCCGACGATCGCTTCATCTATCACGGCTTCTCCATCCCCACAGCGCCGCCTTAATCTGCTCCATCGGAACCGCAGCATCCTCAACGACTACTCGGACGAAGCCGAGGCCTACTTGGCGCCACCAAAGAGGTTGTACACTCATCGCATCGCACCTTCTCCTTAACTCGACCTCCCGGCGCCGACGGAGCTCCATCCCGCACCCCCATGGAGCGGCTACCTTGAAGCCGGCGCCGCGGGCGACATCTCCACGACGGCTCTCTGTAGGACCTTGAAGTAGATGTGTCTAGAGGGGGGGTGATTAGACACTTAATGCTAAAGTTGCAGTTTTTAAGCTTTTTCGGTTTAAGTGGAGTTTAGGCACAATTTCAACATTCACAATACATATCAAGCAAGCATGCAAAGAGTATATAGGCAGCGGAAAGTAAAGCATGCAACTTGCAAGAATGTAAAGGGAAGGGTTTGGGGAATTCAAACGCAATTGGAGACACGGATGTTTTTCCCGTGGTTCGGATAGGTGGTGCTATCCTACATCCACGTTGATGGAGACTTCAACCCACGAAGGGCAACGGTTGCGCGAGTCCATAGAGGGCTCCACCCACGAAGGGTCCACGAAGAAGCAACCTTGTCTATCCCACCATGGCCATCGCCCACGAAGGACTTGCCTCACTAGCGGTAGATCTTCACGAAGTAGGCGATCTCCTTGCCCTTACAAACTCCTAGGTTCAACTCCACAATCTTGTCGGAGGCTCCCAAGTGACACCTAGCCAATCTAAGAGACACCACTCTCCAAGAAGTAACAAATGGTGTGTTGATGATGAACTCCTTGCTCTTGTGCTTCAAATGATAGTCTCCCCAACACTCAACTCTCTCACACAGGATTTGGATTTGGTGGAAAGAAGATTTGAGTGGAAAGCAACTTGGGGAAGGCTAGAGATCAAGATTCATGTGGTAGGAATGGAATATCTTGGCCTCAACACATGAGTAGGTGGTTCTCTCTCAGAACATATGAGTTGGAAGTGTAGATGTGTTCTGATGGCTCTCTCCACGAGTGAAGAGGAGGTGGAGGGGTATATATAGCCTCCACACAAAATCCAACCGTTACACACAATTTACCAATCTCGGTGGGACCGAATCAACAAATTCGGTCGGACCGAAATAGTAAACCTAGTGACCGTTAGAGATTTTCGGTGGGACTGACATGCAACTCGGTAGGACCGATATGGTTAGGGTTAGGGCATAACGTAATCTCGGTGAGACCGATTACACAAACTCGGTGAGACCGATTTGGTAATAAGCTAACCAGAGGGTTGGTCAGGCAAACTCGGTGGGACCGATTACACAAACTCGGTGAGACCAATTTTGGTAATGAGCATACACAGTGAGTTTGCATTGTAACCTCGGTAGTACCGATTGCACAAGATCGGTGAGACCGATTTTGGCAATGGACATACATAGTGAGATTACAATCCCATCTCGATGAGACCGAGATCCCTATCGGTAGAACCGATTTGCTAGGGTTTGGCAATGGCTATGACAAGTGAAACTCGGTGGTGCCGGATAGAAATAATTGGTAGGTCCAAGTTTGGCTTAGTTTAGGTCATATGTGGAAGTGGGAAAGTAGCTGAGGATTTTGGAGCATATCATTAAGCACTTGAAGCAAGAGGCTCATTAAGCAACACCTCATCCCTCCTTGATAGTATTGGCTTTTCCTATGGACTCAATGTGATCTTGGATCACTAAAATGTAAAATGAAGAGTCTTGAGCTTTAAGCTTTAGCCAATCCTTTGTCCTTAGCATCTTGGAGAATTTCCCACAACCTTTAGTCCATGCCACTCCATTGTTGAACTTATCTGAAACATACTAGATAGAAACGTTAGTCCAACAAGAGATATGTTGTCATTAATTACCAAAACCACCTAGGGAGCACTTGTGCTTTCAATCTCCCCCTTTTTGGTAATTGATGGCAACATACATCAAAGCTTTAGATAAAGATATAAAGAACAACAAGTAAAGCTTTGGAAGGACATGTAACAAGCATAGGCTCCCCCTACATGTATGCACTCATGTAAATGTGAAATATAGAGGCATGTGAGAGCATAACCATGACAGAGTAGGCAATGTGTTACATGTATCTTGGCCATATGCATCAGAGCAAAAGATTATCAAGGAAAATACCTTCATGCTCATGAGTCCTTCTTGCAAACAGTATGTACATAAGCAAGAATTCCTCATACTCATGATTTTGATGCATACACTTACCTTGTAGTCTTTAGCTGGCTTAGGATGGAATGAACCTGCACAAACAAGGTTAGATAACACAGGTACCTCCACTAGCCAGAGCAAACCAAAGAAGCCACTAGAGTACCAAGACTGGGATGACATGTAGAGAGTGAGTACAAGGTACCACAATGGATTCAACATGTCCCCAAGAGTAAAGATATGCAATGAATTTGACTGATTTCTTTCCCTTAGGTGTCTTGCTCCCCCTGAATCTTACATGGGATATTGGGAGAAGATAGGGAACAGAAAATCAGAGCTGAAGGATACAAATGGATAGAACTTAATGCAAATAAGCACATATGAACATGTCTTTCCCCCAAAAAGACATGTGACATCTCTCCTCTTGAACATCAAGCATCTGGGATCCTTGAGTATTCTCTCCCCCTGGAAATCTCTTTCTCCCCCTTAATACTTTCTCCCTTGTAGGTGATCTCTTTGATGTGATCTCTCTCTCCCCCTTTGACATCAATTTCCAAGAAGGGCTTTCTGGAATCCGTCGTATAGGTTTGGTCCTTGAGACTCAGCACAAAGCAATGGATAAAACTTTGATGCTTGTAGAGGACAAGATTCATTGAGTAGAGCTGGATCAGAAGAAATATAGAACAAGTGGCAAACTGTTTTTCCTGTTGTGAAGTCGGTGGCACCGAGTGGCATGTTTCGGTGGGGCCGAAAAGATTCGGTTGGACCGAAAACTACAAGTCGGTGAAACCGAGTTCAACACAGAGAAAAACACTTGTCACCTCAGCTCACTAAACATGTAGGATCTCACAAAGATTTGCAAGGAATTGAATGCATAAAATGCAGAACAAAAACAAAAAGAAAAGATAAGAAACTGAAAGATCTAGATGAAGTTTTTTTTTGAAAAAAGAGAAAGAAAATAAATATGCATGAGACAAATGCAATAACACAGAAAAGAACACAAGAGAGCTTCATCTAGAGTTGGGCGGTGACATAGTCACCTATGTTAGAGTATATTGACTTAGGAGTCAAGTGAGAACACTTGATCATAGGTCATGCTCATCGTTTAAGTTCAAAATGGGGTTACCATTTTTCGTTTAAGCATCTTGATGTATTCACATCTTGTTGAGTTGCTTTGACTCATGTCTTGGAGTAAAGCTTCTCTAAGATGGAATAACATACCTTGGGTGGTGGTGTGGTTCTTGCTCATGTAGTTGAACTTGTGTGGGTGCTCAAGGTTGATGTAGCTCATCAAGAGTTGGGAGCACCACTTGGAGTTTGAGTTCATCTACCTACATGGGTTAGTTCTTGCAAGGAAGAGCACTTGTGTATCCAAAAATGACAATCATGAAGCTCAACATAGAATTTGTCAAAGGATATGTTTGAATGGTTTTGTGCTTCCTTGTCTTCAACCACCATTGTGTAGAGACTTGGTGATGTAGAGATTGCTCAAGATGTGAGTGAGTCGCAATCTCATGGAATTAGATTCAACCAAGCACCTACATGGGTTAGACAACATGCAAGGTACAAATATATCCAAGACATAAGATAGTAATTATAAGAGATATATCATGGATTAGTCATAAGCTCATGTCTTGCATGTATCCAATGGAGTTCCTACTCCAAGTTCGAAGCATCAATAATGTTCAATTCACCTCTCAACCTGCAAAATACTTTCTCATCAAGAGGTTTAGCAAATATATCCGCTAATTGCTTATCGGTGCGAACATGCTTAAGATCAATGTCACCCTTAGCAACATGGTCTCGAATGAAATGATGACGAACTTCAATATGCTTAGTTCGAGAATGTTGTACAGGATTATGACCAATTTTGATAGCACTTTCATTGTCACAAAGCAGTGGAACATGTTTCACATAGATCCCGTAATCTTTAAGAGTTTGGGTCATCCAAAGTAATTGAGCACAACATGAACCAGCGGCAATGTATTCCGCTTCGGCGGTGGATAAGGATACCGAGTTTTGTTTCTTGGAAGACCAAGACACAAGAGATCTACCAAGAAATTAACAAGTACCCGAAGTGGACTTTCTATCAACCTTGTCTCCGGCATAATCCGAGTCGGAATAGCCAACAAGATCAAAAGAAGACCTCTTAGGATACCAAATGCCAAAGTTTGGTGTATGAATTAAGTATCTCACTATCCTTTTCACGGCCTTAAGATGACATTCTTTAGGAGCAGCTTGATAATGTGCACACATGCACACACTTAGCATAATGTCGGGACGTGAAGCACATAGGTATAACAAAGAACCAATCATAGAGCGATAAACCTTTTGATCAACCGGTTCACCATCTTTGGTCAAATCAAGATGTCCACTAGTAGGCATGGGTGTAGGCATACCTTTGCATTCTTGCATATTGAACTTCTTGAATAAGTCCTTGGTGTACTCTGTTTGAGAGACAAATGTACCTTCCTTAGTTTGCTTGATTTGAAAACCGAGAAAGAATTTGAGTTCACTCATCATAGACATCTCAAACTTCTCTGACATTAGCTTTCGAAACTTTTCACTAAAGAGAGGGTTAGTTGAACCAAATATGATATCATCAACATAAATTTGGCATACAAATAGTTCTCCATTAACCCTTTTAGTAAAAAGAGTAGAATCATTTGTACCAATTTCAAAACCACTTGCAATAAGGAACTTGGTCAAGCATTTATACCATGCTCTAGGAGCTTGTTTAAGACCATAAAGAGCTTTGTGAAGTTTGTAAACATGATTTGGTTTCTTAGGATTGATAAAGCCGGGAGGTTGTTTGACATAAACTTCTTCCTCTATTTCACCATTTAGAAAAGCACTTTTAATGTCCATTTGGTACAAGGTGATATTATGGTGATTAGCATAGGCAAGTAAGATGCGAATGGACTCAAGTCTAGCAACGGGAGCATATGTCTCACCATAGTCCATACCTTCGACTTGTGTGTACCCTTGGGCGACGAGACGTGCTTTGTTGCGAACCACTTGTCCATCTTCATCTTGCTTGTTGCGAAACACCCATTTGGTACCAATGATGTTGTGGTTGTTGTCGGGCTTCTCAACCAATGTCCAAACTTGGTTTCTCTCAAAGTTGTGTAGCTCTTCATGCATAGCGTTTATCCAATCCGGATCTTCCAATCCTTCTTCAACCTTCATAGGTTCAATGCTAGAGATGAATGAATAGTTTTCACAAAAGTTAGCTAAACAAGTTTTCGAGCGAGTGATTCTCCCGGTTTGAATATCATTGTAGATTTGCTCGACGGGATGATCTTTGGCAATTCTTGCTCGAACTCGTGAGAGCTTTTGCTTGGGTCTTCGTTGAACATCTTCTTCATCTTGTTCTTCTTCTTGGCCTTCTTCATTGTTGATGTTGCCGTTCTCTTGTCGTGGTGGAGAAGGAGGTTGTTGATGTTCATCTTGATGCATTTCCTCGTCTTCTTCATCTTGGTGTGTCCCACTTGTGGATGCTTCCGTATCAATTCTTGGTTCACCTTGTTGTGTAGTAGAAGCTTCCACTTGGACGGACGAGGTACTCTCCTTCACCTCCGTTGGACGAATTTTGCCAATAGACAAGTCTTGAATTGCTTCTGAAGGGTCTTTGTCTCCTGCATCGATTGGCAATTGCTCTACTTGCGAGCCATTAGATTCATCAAACTTCACATCTACCGTCTCTTCAACCTTTCGGGTGAAATTGTTGTAGACACGGTAAGTGTGAGAGTTTGAGCCATAACCAAGTAGAAAACCTTCATGAGATTTAGGAGCAAACTTTGAACGACGATGCTTGTCAAGAATGTAGCACTTTGAGCCGAATACTCGAAAGTATCCAACTTGGGGTTTGTTACCGGTGAGGAGCTCGTATGCCGTCTTGCCGAGTAGCTTGTGAAGATACAAGTGATTTGTTGCATGACAAGCTGTCTCAACCGCTTCTGCCCAAAACTTCTTCGGCGTCTTGTACTCATCAAGCATCATTCTCCCATTTCGATGAGCGTCCGGTTCTTCCTCTTAACAACTCCATTTTGTTGAGGTGTGTACATAGCCGAGAACTCGTGTGAAATCCCTTCTTCGTAAAGAAATGTGTCCACATTTGCGTTCTTGAACTCCGTTCCATTGTCACTCCGAACCTTCTTGATCTTCACGTCAAACTGATTTTGGGCCTTCCTAGCGAAGTTTTTGAAGATCTTCTGGACCTGCGACTTGTCATCAAGAAAGAACACCCACGTAAATCTTGAAAAATCATCAACTATAACTAGACCAAAAGAATTTCCACCGAGACTCTTGTAGGCGTTGGGACCAAAAAGATCCATATGAAGTAGCTCGAGTGGCCTCCTTGTGGTCATGATGTTCTTCACGGGATGCCTTCCTCCAACCTGTTTACCTGCTTGACAAGCACTGCAAAGTCTATCCTTATCAAATATGACATCGTTAACTCCAAGGATATGATTTCCTTTAATAAGCTTGTCAAGGTTTCTCATGCCAACGTGACCTAGTCGTCTATGCCACAACCAACTTTTGAGGATTTAGCAATAAAGCAAGTTTTAGGTTGTGCCTTTTTAGAGAAATCGACAATGTAAAGATCACCTCTACGTATACCGGTAAAGACCATTTTATGATTGTCTCGACGAAACACTTGGCAATCTACCTCAGTAAATAGGACATTCAAACCGAAATCAGCAAGTCTAGATACTGAAAGTAAGTTGTAGCCGAGAGATTCAACGAGCATGAAATTTTGAACGGAACTATCATGTGAGATGGCCACCTTACCAAGGCCAACCACTTTACCCTTTGAATTATCACCAAAGGTGACATATTTTCGAGGGCCGTCATTTTCAGCAAGCTCACGGAACATCTCTTCATCTCCGGTCATATGATCAGTACATCCACTATCGAGAACCCATTCCTTTCCTCCTGACACATATCCCCGAAGATTTGCCATAAGACCAAAATGTCTCATTGCATCATCAAGATCGAAGTCACTATCATCATCATCATCATCATAGTATCCATGTTCACCATGATCTTGTGACTCATCATTTCCTAGAGAGGGTAATTCATTAGATAAATGATCATCAAAGTGGTCACCTTTATGAATTCTTATAGTTCGGATATAATGATTCCAACATCTCCTTTAGCACGCTTGAGATTGGTAAGCTCAAATAGACAATCACCAAAACTAGGATCACTAGAGTTCATCTTACTCAAGGCAATAGATTTATCGAGAATTTCATCCAAATTTTTCAAGGAATAATCGGGAAATCGTTCCTCAAGAAATTTCCATATAGTATAGGCACAATTAAGAGTAGGCAAACTAGCAATCAAATTTTTGGGCAATCCTCTAATGATGAGCTCAATAGTTCTAAGATTGTGAATTATGTCGATATCTTCATCTAGGGTAGGATGCAAAGGATTAATATGAGGTGCACAAGGGCTAGCAATATACTTGTTCAAATTATATTGATTGAAAATTACAAGCATCTCATTTTTCCACTCATGAAAATACTCTCCATCAAGAATAGGCACTCTATGTCTAAGACTCCCTAAAGTAGACACATCCATCTTCCTCCAATGGTGATTAAACCAAGGCAATGGAGACCAAAGCTCTGATACCACTTGTAGGACCTTGAAGTAGATGTGTCTAGAGGGGGGTGATTAGACACTTAATGCTAAAGTTGCAGTTTTTAAGCTTTTTCGGTTTAAGTGGAGTTTAGGCACAATTTCAACATTCACAATACATATCAAGCAAGCATGCAAAGAGTATATAGGCAGCAGAAAGTAAAGCATGCAACTTGCAAGAATGTAAAGGGAAGGGTTTGGAGAATTCAAACGCAATTGGAGACACGGATGTTTTTCCCGTGGTTCGGATAGGTGGTGCTATCCTACATCCACGTTGATGGAGACTTCAACCCACGAAGGGCAACGGTTGCGCGAGTCCACGGAGGGCTCCACCCACGAAGGGTCCACGAAGAAGCAACCTTGTCTATCCCACCATGGCCATCGCCCACGAAGGACTTGCCTCACTAGCGGTAGATCTTCACGAAGTAGGCAAGCTCCTTGCCCTTACAAACTCCTTGGTTCAACTCCACAATCTTGTCGGAGGCTCCCAAGTGACACCTAGCCAATCTAGGAGACACCACTCTCCAAGAAGTAACAAATGGTGTGTTGATGATGAACTCCTTGCTCTTGTGCTTCAAATGATAGTCTCCCCAACACTCAACTCTCTCTCACAAGATTTGGATTTGGTGGAAATAAGATTTGAGTGGAAAGCAACTTGGGGAAGGCTAGAGATCAAGATTCATGTGGTAGGAATGGAATATCTTGGCCTCAACACATGAGTAGGTCGTTCTCTCTTAGAACATATGAGTTGGAAGTGTAGATGTGTTATGATGGCTCTCTCCACGAGTGAAGAGGAGGTGGAGGGGTATATATAGCCTCCACACAAAATCCAACCATTACACACAATTTACCAATCTTGGTGGGACCGAATCAACAAATTCGGTCGGACCAAAATAGTAAACCTAGTGACCGTTAGAGATTTTCGGTGGGACTGACATGCAACTCGGTAGGACCGATATGGTTAGGGTTAGGGCATAACGTAATCTCGGTGAGACCGATTACACAAACTCGGTGAGACCAATTTGGTAATAAGCTAACTAGAGGGTTGGTCAGGGTGGGACCGATTACACAAACTCGGTGAGACCGATTTTGGTAATGAGCATACACAGTGAGTTTGCATTGTAACCTCGGTAGTACTGATTGCACAAGATCAGTGAGACCGGTTTTGGCAATGGACATACACAGTGAGATTACAATCCCATCTCGGTGAGACCAAGATCCCTATCGGTAGAACCGATTTGCTAGGGTTTGGCAATGGCTATGACAAGTGAAACTCGGTGGCGCCGGATAGAAATAATCGGTAGGTCCGAGTTTGGCTTAGGTTTAGGTCATATGTGGAAGTGGGAAAGTAGCTGAGGATTTTGGAGCATATCATTAAGCACTTGAAGCAAGAGGCTCATTAAGCAACACCTCATCCCTCCTTGATAGTATTGGCTTTTCCTATGGACTCAATGTGATCTTGGATCACTAAAATGTAAAATGAAGAGTCTTGAGCTTTAAGCTTTAGCCAATCCTTCGTCCTTAGCATCTTGGAGAATTTCCCACAACCTTTAGTCCATGCCACTCCATTGTTGAACTTATCTGAAACATACTAGATAGAAATGTTAGTCCAACAAGAGATATGTTGTCATTAATTACCAAAACCACCTAGGGAGCACTTGTGCTTTCACTCTCCCCCAGTGCGAGGACCCTTCGGCGGCGGCGTCCATACCAGCCGGATCTTCTGCTGCTGCTCGGCTCTCGCTCGCTCGCTCGCGCTGCTGCTGCTGCTCCGGCTCTCGCTTGATCGCTCGCTCGCCCAGCTGTTGCCGCTGCTCTCCCCCTCGCTTGTGCTACTGCTCTGCTCCGATTAAGCCACACTTCAGTCAACTGAATCGACTTTTGGTTCAGTCGATTTTCAGGGGTTGGCGGGCTCGCCGGAGTTAAGGAAGAACCACCCGCAGCGGGGACGGGGGCTCGCCGGAGAGATACCCCACTATCTATCTTAGGGTTCAGGGTGGGGGGCCTAGAGGGCTGGCCGAGGCGGCGGTGGCGAGTTGTTTCGGGGCGGCGAGGCGGCGCTGGGGCTGGCGGTTCGACCGGTGGTGGCTGGCGGCTCAGGGGGGTGCAGGTTGAAGATGAACTTCAGGCCCTCCCTAAACTATATGTCAAGTGCCTCTCTGCTACCATTGCGTTCAGTTTCGACAGTAGCATTCAGATTCCACAATAAATTTCAGTTTCGACAGTTAAGTTCAGAGTCAACAGTTTTTACCTCATCTGTTGTAGTCAGATGGTTTTTGGTGATGTTAATTTTACGTCCACTTTACATCATCTATTGGAGATGCTATTAGAACCCACTTGAGATTGACGATGTCTGTCTTGTGCTGCTTCAGCATTGACATCTTACGGCTCACCGGAGCTGCTCCAATGACAGAACGATCGATCACAACAGAGCAGTGCCCTGGACGCCGTCTACAGATTCCTCAGATCTTCCTCCACACCTCCGACAGCCACATCTGCCTCAACTGCTTCAGCGACCAACCCAATGATGCTGAAGTCGACACGGCTACGGCAAAGAGGTTGTACACTTGTTGCATCACTTATTACTATACATTCACGTCGATCCATTAGGGCTATTTTGGTTCAACGGAAAAACGTCGATCCACTGGTTGTTACCATCACTCTAAATTTCTGCATGCTCTCCTTACATAATCTCCCCATATTTTTTCGTATGCATGTCAGATATTGTACACAGTAATGCTGAACATGTAGAGAAAAAGGGAAGAGTTTTTTGTGGCAATACAATGTCATGCATACATCGCTCCATGGTGGGTTCAATGGCAAACCCTCCCCACCCCTCTTCAGATTGTAATCCAGAGGAAGATATCTGTTCTGAGGCAGATTCAGACGCCGCTGACCACTCCTATTTACCCCCCAAGGTGTTTGCTCTACCTTGGCATGATGATGTTAGTCATATCATGCATATGTTGCCTTGCAGTGCCTACTTTTGACATCATATATGTCATCTGCTTAATTTAGACATGTTTTGTAATGCCACCTGTTTAGTTTCTATATCATATATAGGAATTATGCAGTCTCATGTCTTTTAGCCAGCCATAATATATGTGAAATGTGCAATGCCATCCTGTTTAACCAGGCATCATGTATTTGAATGATATCTTGCTCATCCTTTTCTTCATTACATTTCCATTTGTTGACAATGTTTGTACATTAAACTACTCTTCCTGTGAATCAGCCATTTGGGTGGGAGATGGAAAAATCTGGAGTGAAAACAAGGCCTTCAGAGCAGACAGTGCTACCTATCGAAGCAGATCTCTTGTTGGGTCTCGATAGCTCCTCAGAGATGGATTCAGAGACAGATGACCAGTCCTATTCCCCCACTGAGGTGTATGCTCTAACTTGGCACAGTTATACTGCTCATATCATGCATACATTGTCTTGCATTGCATAGTTTAGACATCATATACACAATATTCAACACCATGTTCTTAGTTCAGACATCATATCAAATGCCCTCTATTTAGCATATAAATCACATATGTGAATTAAATGATGCAATCCTGATTACTTAGATAACATGTAGGTGAATTATGTCATGTGATCCTGTTTAGTTATTCATCATATCTTTGAATTATGTTATGCTATGCTATCCAGTTTAGATATACATCATATATGTGAAATTATGTCATGCTATCCATTTTAGTTAAACAATATACATGTCAACTATTTCATGCCCTCTTTTTTCCACACTATCTATTGCATCTGTCTCTCATACAATGTCTGTACATTCAACTATGTTTCCTGTTTATCAGCCATTTGAATTGGAGCGGGTGATGCCAGTATCTAGCGGACTAAAAACATGGTCTTCAAATAAAACAGTGCTACCTCTTGGTGGAGATAGCACCCCGGTTGTACATGCACAAGAACCAGCCCTACCACACATAACCAAAACTCTCACAGATTGTACCCCTACTACGATGGACAGAGAACCAGCTTCACCCAATCTAACCCCAACCCCAGCCGATAGTAACCCAATTCCTGTTGACACAACACCATCTCCACCACAGAGCTCCCAAACAAGAGCAGTTAGTAAGGCAGCTCCAGTGCCCAAAGGGCCAGTACTATCACGGCGAACCCCAACTCCACCAGTTAGTACGCCTATTCCTGTGGAGAAAGAGCTAGTCGTAGTTTAGCATCTATCGCATTTGATGTTGTTAAATCGTATGTGCGTATCTTCCCATCTTGGAAATATTATACTGAAGATGAAGGAAAATGCCAGTTGCAGGTGTTTGTCCAGGAGTTATGTGTAAGTAATGTTATTCATGGCAATTACTTTGCTTCGCCCCATGCATCCTACCTCCATGATGGTTATAATACAGCAAATTTCCCCATTTTTCTCTATAGAGAAGGACCGATTTGGAAACTCAGGATGAGGTAACCTGTGCTAATACCTCTGCTGTCTTCAAGAATGCTTGGTGGCAGTATCAGAATTACCTGAAGAAAACGTACTTCACCGGCAAAGAAACTCATCAAATTCCCTTACGTTCTCCTGAGACACATTTACTGGACGATGACTGGGAACGCCTTGTTCTGTACTGGTCCCGAATCAAGAATGTGGTAAGGTCTATGAGCTCATTTTCTATTTTTAAGTATTATATTCTTGCGTCTTACTGTCGGTGTACTAGAGTAGGGGTACCCTAGTACCCCGAACTCGTGCACGGGCAGTCGCAGCATCCCCGCGGCAAGGCTTGCCGGGTGACCGCCAAGACCCTCCGCGGCTACTTTGAAGGCCATTCAAGAACAAAGTACTCAAAACAAGGCCCCGGCAAGAGGAGCTTGCCGGGAAGGCAAACCAAGGCCCCGGCAAGAGGAGCTTGCCGGGAAGGCTATCAAAGGCACCTCGAGACCTCAGCAAGGGGAGCTTGCCGGGAAGTCCACTCGAGGCATTTCAAGGAACTTGCCGCGGTGCGCTACGCGCCCAGGCAAGACCCGCTGAGCGACAAGCTCCCGGGCGCGACAAGACGACGAACGCGGCAAGGCGCTTGCCACGGCGAACCGCCTCTCCGAGCCCGCGCTCCAGCACACCCGCCCACGTGTCGCTCTCCCGGGCACACGTGGCGGGAGGCCGTGCAGCTAGGGGTGCGAGGTGGCGAGCAGGCGCTGACAAGATAACCATCGTGGCAAACGGTGGCGTCCCTAAGCGGTCCCTCTCGGTACTGTTTAGGCGACACAGACGGGCATTTAATGCCCTTGTCCCCTGCCGTCAGGGTTAGGTATGATAACACTGTAGCAGGTAGCTGTGCCTACTACAGCACCTAGTTGTGCCTATCCTCGGCACCTTTTCCATTTTTTCCCTTTACCTCCGTTGCTATGTCGGTAACCCCTTGAGCATATAAAAGGAGGCCCGAGTGCAATGAAGAGGAGGGGAGGGAGCCACTTCGAACACTCACGCTCGGTCTTGTTAGCCGCCGGTGTGTACTGTAGCACTCCGCGCTCCCGAGCTAGAAATCAATACCAAACCACAAAGCAGGAGTAGGGTTTTACGCATCCGTGCGGCCCGAACTTGGGTAAATCGCTCGCGTGCTTCGCCTCGATTTGCCCTTCGCACGACCAACCGCCCGCGTGTTTCGCCTCGATCTGCTCTTTGCGCAACCTCCGCCCCCCGCCGAACCAAAAGGGACCCGGTCCGCCGGTCCCATAGGTGTCCGTGGATCAGAAACGCCAGGTAGGGGGCGTCGAAGTTGTGTGAACCAAATCCGGCGTTCTCGCAGGCTAGATCTTCATCGTCCTCAGATCCGGCGTTCTCGCGGGCTAGATCTTCATCATCTTCATCAACATGCCGCCGAAGAAGAAGGTTTCGGAGGCAGCCACTCCGTCCGCGCCGAGCCAGCCACCGCCGGAGCAAACGGCCGGTGGGGCAGGCGCCGGCGGAGGAACACGCGTCGACGAGGGAACTCGCGGTGCTGCCAGGTCCCAGGGCAAGGCTGCGCCGCCCGTCGGCGGCGTAGCCGGCTCTCACAACGACCGGGCGCACTCCAAGACCTCGGCGTCCGTGCATGCACCGAGCCCGTCTCAGGAGGCGCGGGACCGGCAACATCATGGTACTCACGGTGCCATGCGCTTGCTAGACCAAGACCGCGCTGATGGATCTCGGAGCGCTCAAGACCGCCATGCACATCAACAAGCCGGCGCGAGCGACACACGGTCGCCTGGACGGGATACTGCTCCTTCTAACGTGGTTAGAAGTCCGAGCATATCCCGCTCCTCGCACCGTTCGCTACCGCCGCCCGCCACCACAGCCGAAGCCTTGGCGCGAGCTCAGCTACTCCTAGACTACCCTCCAGCGGCGGACAAGATCGACGACTGGAGGGCCACTATCCAGAGTCTCATCGGCTTCGCCAACGGCGACACTCCTCGGCAGTCGGGCGCACCGCAGCCGCAGCGAGTCAGCCATGCGCGAGCCGGTGGCGACGAGGCTGGCGAGGGTACGACCACCGTGCACTCTCCGCCCCGAAGGCCAAGATCACCGACTCACCGGATCCACCTCGACAGCAACTCCACCGCGTCGTCGGATCCGCGAGCTCGTCGCGATCAGCGCCAAGTTCTTCAAGAACGACAGCGGGAAGACGCTCGTACTCGCATCGAGCACCGGAGAGAAGCGCGACGTCAATCAGACCAGTGCGCTGGGCCCTCTGTTGGCGTGCATGCACCAGGGGAACCAGGCGACTTGCCGTACACGGTAGGTTGCCCTGCGTTCACTCGTGAGCTGTGGCAAGTCCAGTGGCCCAGTACGAAGAACTTCAAGCCCGATGTACCAGAGAAGTACGACGGCAAGTTGCATCCGTCGGAGTTCCTCAGCATCTACACCATCGCGGTGCAGGCTGCTGGGGGACGGGACGACAAAATCCTTGCCAACTACTTCCCGCTGCTGCTTAAGCCCAACGTCAGGTCCTGGCTGATGCACTTGCCGGACAACTCCGTATCCTCCTGGGCAGACTTGTGCCATCAGTTTGTTGGCGCCTTCACAGGCGGCCACAAACCCCATGGCCAAGAGAGTGATCTACATCTGCTCGTCCAGAAGGAAGGAGAGCCCCTGCGCCAGTATATCCAGAGGTTCAGCCATGTACACCACAACATCCCAAACATCCACCCTGCCGCGGTAATCAGCACGTTCCATCAGAACGTGCGTAACCGCAGGATGCGGGAGGAGATGGCGATGTGCAAGATTCGGGACGTCAGCGAGCTATATGCCCTGGCCGACAAGTGTGCGCGCGCTGAAGAAGGGAGGAAATTCCCCGGAGAAAGCACTGGAGCAGAGGGATCTGACAGTGAGGATGCTGCCCCGGCAAAGAAAGGCCGGCGGCGCAACAGGAAGAA
This sequence comes from Triticum urartu, assembly GCF_056163025.1. Classification (NCBI taxonomy): domain Eukaryota; kingdom Viridiplantae; phylum Streptophyta; class Magnoliopsida; order Poales; family Poaceae; genus Triticum; species Triticum urartu. The sequence continues at coordinate 126,391,340 of NC_141874.1, read as the reverse complement.
GAGAGGCAAAGAGGTGCTGGTCGTTGAGCAGTCCGGCGATGAAGGTGACGCCAAGAAGGCTGCGGTTGGTAGCTCTGCCAAGGAAGTTGCCGCGTGCACCAACTGCCAGGCTGTGGCGGTCGCCGACAACCGGGACGGCTCCGGCAAGCAATATTGCAAGACTCACCGCACCAAGGGCCATGACCTCCAAAGCTGCAAGAAGGTCGAGCAGCTTGTCCAGCAACAGAGGGCTGAGTACGAGCGGCGCGACAAGGAGAGAGCCCAAGGGGGTGCCGAGAAATCTGGCCAGAAGCGCACCGGCCAGGAAGGACGCCGCGGCAAGGCCAAGCAGCGGCAAGGAGACAGACCTCCCCGCGGCCGCGACAACAATGAAGACGACGATGACGACGAAGACATGGATGACGTTGAGACCAGTGAGCAGGAGTTTCAGAAAGCCACAGAGATCTTGTGCGTTGACGGTGGTGCTTCTCTGCATACTTCGCACCGCCAACTCAAACAGTGGGTGCGGGAAGTCAATGCAGCAGAACCACCCATCGAATCGCGCAAGCTTCTGAAGTGGTCCAGCACGCCTATCATCTTTGACATTGAGGACCACCCTGACCGCACCACTGCGGTCGGGTGTTTGCCGATGTTGGTATCACCAACTATCCGCAACCTCAAGGTCACCAAGATGCTAGTGGACGGCGGGGCCGGCTTAAACCTGATCTCCTCCGCTGTACTCCGAAAACTCCAGATCCCTGACAGCGAGCTCGAAGAGACCGGCACATTCCAAGGAATCAATCCGGGAAGGAGCAAGCCGAAGGGGAAAGTCACGCTGCCGGTGACATTTGGCAGCGAGCTCAACTTCAGGACTGAGAAGGTCACATTCGACGTTGCCGATATCCCATTGCCCTACAATGGGATACTTGGCCGTCCGGCACTCGCCACGTTCATGGCGGCCTCTCACTACGCCTATAACATACTGAAGATGCCAGGCCCGATAAGCGTCATTTATGTCCCTGGTGACAAGAAGGATGCTCTTATCTGTGCCGACAAGATCTACCGGGAAGCAGCAGCCACGGCAGACCGCAACCCACTTGCCGCTGAAGCTCCCGGGGGGGAGAAGACCAAGTCCGGCAAGAGTTCTGGTGCCCACTCCGGCAAGCGCACCTCTCCGGAGTGCTGCGCCGTCGTCGAGGACGCACCATCGAGCTCCACCGGCAAGACCAAGCCCGGCAAGAGCTCTGATGCCCACTCCGGCAAGCGCACCTCTTCGGAGTGCTGCGCTGCTGTCGAGGACGCACCATCGAGCTCCACCGGCAAGTGCAAGAAGACGATGGCGGCTCCGCCAGAGACGAAGAGGGTATCCGCCAAGGTGGACGGCGCTGGTGGTACCTTCACCATCAGTGCCACGCTTGACCCTAAATAGGAAAGCGCGCTCGTTACTTTCCTGCGGGCGAATGTCGACGTGTTTGCATGGCAGCCGTCTGACATCCCCGGTGTTCCCAGGAAAGTGATTGAGCACCACGTTGCCGTTTGTCCCCACGCGCGGCCCGTCAAGCAGAAAGTCAGGAAGCAGGCGGTGGAGCGCCAAGAATTCGTTGCAGAAGAAATCAAGAAACTGGAATCAGCAGGCCTTGTCAGAGGAGTGCTCCATCCCACGTGGTTGGCCAATCTTGTAGTCGTGCGCAAGGCAAACGGGAAATGGAGGCTTTGTATCGATTTTACCGATGTTAACAAAGCTTGTCCCAAGGACCCATTTCCTTTGCCGCGCATCGACCAGATTGTTGACTCCACAGCCGGATGTGATTTGCTTTCATTTCTTGACGCGTACTCAGGATATCATCAGATCTTCATGGCAGAAGAGGATGAGGAGAAGACCGCATTTATTACTCCATGTGGCACGTACTGTTTCGTACGGATGCCTTTCGAATTAAAAAATGCTGGTTCGACATTTGCAAGAGTAGTCCATATTGCTCTTGAGCCAAAAATACATAGAAATGTGGAAGCCTACATGGATGATATAGTGGTCAAGAGCAAGGACAGAGCAACCCTGATTCAAGATCTAGACGAGACCTTTGCAAATCTGCGCAAGATCAGCCTCAAGCTCAACCCAGAGAAGTGTGTGTTTGGAGTTCCCTCCGGCAAGCTTCTCGGGTTCTTCGTGTCTCAACGGGGAATTGAAGCCAATCCCGACAAGATCAAGGCCATCGAGCAGATTGAAGCACCAAGGCGCGTCAAGGATGTGCAGAAACTTGCCGGTTGCGTGGCTGCTCTCAGCAGGTTTATCTCTCGGTCGGCTGAGCGCGCCCTGCCGTTTTTCAAACTATTGAAAAAGGCAGGTCCAATGAAATGGACTCCGGAAGCGGAGGCTACGCTGCAAGACCTGAAGAGATACCTGTCCTCCCCTCCAATACTTGCCGCACCTAAGCCACAAGAGAAGTTGCTGCTGTACATAGCGGCGACCAATCAAGTGGTTAGTGCTGCGCTAGTAGCAGAAAGGGAGGCAGATGATGAGCCAGCAACCGCGGCAAGCGCACCCGGCGACAAGCAGGGGGCTTCCCCGACAAGCTCTGGTCCCGACAAAGATGGATCTGCGCAGATGCACGAGGAGACACGGAAGAGAATGGTGCAGCGCCCAGTTTACTTTGTCAATTCCCTCCTGCAGGGGGCTAGGTCAAGGTATTCTGGTGTGCAGAAATTGCTTTTCGGCCTTCTCATGGCCTCGAGAAAGCTGCGCCATTACTTCCAAGCACATGAGATCACAGTCGTCACTTGCTTTCCGCTGAAGAGGATACTGCAGAATCCCGAAGCGACAGGCAGGATTGTTGAGTGGGCACTGGAACTGTCGAGCTTTGGCCTCAAGTTTGAAAGCACTTCAACTATCCAGAGCCGAGCATTGGCAGAATTCATAGCAGAGTGGACGCCAACACCAGATGAAGAAATTCCAGAAAGGAGCATCCCCGACAAGGAAACAAGCAAAGAGTGGCTGATGTACTTTGATGGTGCCTTTTCGCTGCAAGGCGCCGGCGCTGGTGTGCTGCTTATCGCACCCACCGGAGAGCACCTCAAGTACATAGTCCAGATGCACTTTCCCAAGGAGCAAGCAACAAACAATACTGCAGAGTATGAGGGATTGCTTGCCGGTCTCCGGATCGCGGCAGACCTTGGGATCAAGAAGCTCATTGTCAGGGGTGACTCGCAGCTTGTCGTCCGCCAAGTAAACAAGAATTATCAGAGTCCGTTGATGGAAGCTTACGTCGACGAAGTGAGAAAGCTGGAAGAGCACTTTGATGGCCTGCAAATGGAGCACGTTCCAAGAACTCAGAACGCCATTGCAGATGGCCTGTCGAAGTGCGCCGCACTTAAGTTACCTGTGGAACCAGGGACCTTTGTGCTCAAGCTGACTCAACCGTCCGTAACACCATCAACTGGACAGAGCAAGAAGAGGAAGTTGATTCCTGGTGACCATCTGCCGGCAGAGCTTCCCGAAGCCGCCGCCAAGAAGGTCCCTAAGATCAACGTCGAAGGCGCTGAGGAGCGATCTGCTCCGGCAAGCCTTAGGGCTTGTTCCGTTGACACAGAAGCTCCCGGCAAGCTTGCCGCGGAACGTCACGCTCTGGCAAAGACGCAGCTTCTCGCCGTAGAAGCGGACGTTCCCGCAGCAACTGAGACCAACACCAAGAGCGCTGAGGAGCAAGATGCTCCGGCAAGCCCCAGGGTTTGTTCCGTTGAAGCAGAAGCTCACGACAAGTCTTGCCCCGACAAGCTTGTCGGGGAACGTCAAGCTCCGGCAGAGACACAACTTCTCGCCGTAGAAGCGGATGTTCCCGCAGCAGCGGATTTGCCTTTAGCCCTTGTTGTCGAGCCACAGGCTCCAACATGGGCGTAGCAGATTGTCCGTTTCCTTCAGACAGGAGAACTTCCCGAAGAGCCAGAAGAAGCCGAAAGAGTAGCCTGGCAGTCAAGTATGTACCAGTTCGTCGACAAGACACTGTAAAGAAGAAGACTCAACGGTGTGAAATTGAGGTGTATTCCCCGGGAAGACGGACAAAAGCTGTTGGCAGAGATACATGGAGGCATATGTGGACACCACATTGGCGCAAGAGCACTTGTCGGCAAAGCGTTCCGGCAAGGTTTCTTCTGGCCGACAGCCCTCCAGGATGCAACTGCACAAGTAACCAAGTGTGAAGCGTGCCAGTTCCATTCCAAGCAGATACACCAGCCAGCTCAAGCTCTCCAGACGATCCCTTTGTCCTGGCCATTTTCGGTCTGGGGGCTCGACATCCTCGGCCCCTTCCCCCGAGCTGTCGGGGGCTTTGAGTACTTGTACGTCGCAATCGACAAGTTCACAAAGTGGCCGGAAGTGGAACCGGTGAGGAAGGTGACTGCCCAGTCAGCCGTCAAGTTCTTCAGGTCGATTGTTTGCCGCTTCGGGATCCCTAACCAGATAATCACCGACAACGGCACACAATTCACGAGCCACGCCTTCATGCAGTACGTCCAAGATCTTGGCGCCAAGGTCTGCTTCGCTTCTGTTGCTCACCCAAAAAGTAACGGTCAAGCGGAGAGGGCAAACGCCGAGGTGCTGCGCGGGCTCAAGACTAGAACTTTCGACAGGCTGCACAAGTGCGGAAGAAACTGGATCGAGGAGCTACCGGTGGTTCTTTGGTCGATCAGAACGACGCCAAATCGAGCCACTGGACAGACACCCTTTGCTCTAGTCTATGGAGCAGATGCAGTTACCCCCACGGAACTCGTATACGGGTCACCTCGAGTGCTCGCTTACGACGAGTTTGAGCAAGAGCGGCTGCGGCAAGATGACGCGCTGCTCCTTGAGGAAGATCGTCTCCAGGCTGCTATGCGAGCTGCTCGCTACCAGCAAGCTCTGCGCCGCTACCATAGCCGCAGAGTCAATGCCAGGAGTCTCGAGGAAGGCGACCTTGTTCTTCGGCGCGTTCAGTCGGCCAAGAATTCCAACAAGTTGACGCCAAAGTGGGAAGGCCCTTACCGGGTGAAGCGAGTCACAAGGCCTGGCGCTGTCCGCCTTGAGACCGAAGATGGCGTGCCAGTGAGCAACTCCTGGAACATCGAGCATCTTCATAAGTTTTACCCGTAAGGCGCGGTTGTCGGACCCTGTCCGGCAACCACCTTTCTGTACAAGTCTTTCCGCTGTTGCATGTAATCCTTTGTACAGAGCCAGGCGCAGACCCTGAGCACCAGTAAATGAAGCGCTGATCACCCCGGGGTTAGAGCATGCATGCTAGGTTGAGTCTCGTCCTTGGTTAGGGTCGATAGTGCCTAACAGCGCCTAACCCCAAGCTTAGAGGTCGAGTGTCCGTCCCTTTGCTTTTCCTTCGTTCGCAGGGCTCGCAGATCCTGGCCAGACCGCTTAAGGACGAAAAGGAGAAGAAGGGCGCGCCAGCACCTGAGCCCCGGCAAGGCAGTGTTGCCGGGGGCTGCGGGTACCAAGATTCGATCCCGGCAAGTCAGAGTGCCGGGGGTTGCAATATCAGATAAGTCTTTCATCCCTCATCATGCATCCTCTTATGGACTGGGGAATGTGAAACCGCATTTCTTCCCGAAAACTACCGTGCTCCCCCGACTCTAGGCCCCGGAGCGCGTTCCCGGGGCCAAGTTTGGTCGTAGTCGCGGCAGCAAAGGGATGAAACGAGGAGACCGCACCCACCTCGTTCCCGCCTCCGCCAAAGGCGCGAGAAAGGTCGAGCGGCGTGGGGAGACGGCAGGGCCTATTGCCGGGAGATGGAATGTCTGTCCGAGGGATACCAAGGATTCGCTACTTGGCGTGGGTTCAACCCGCGAGACAAATAACCCGGCAAGCATCCCCTTTTCATTAAAAAACATCCCACTCAGGTACAGTCCATAGAGGATGAAAAACACGAAAGAGGGGATTACAAGTCTTAAATGCAGCTAAGGCCTGAGGGCTTACAAATTAAAAAGATAAGGTGCCCGTAATCCCTTTCCTGTCCCTCTTTTCAGGAGGTAGGTCAAGGAGGCGAAAAGGGGAAAAAGGGGCGCCTAGGCGAGCTACAGGTGCCAGAAGACACCAAGAGAACATCCCGGGGGACCGACCGAGGGCTTGACGGTGATGGCGACGCCGGAAGCGGGGCTCGAAGACGGGGCGGCAGGACGTCAGCATGCTGTCGAGGGCACCACGCCCTCGTACTCCGACCTGACGGCCTTGTCGCCAGCCCTCTTCCCCTTCCGCAGCCTCCCTATGCCCGCCGCCCAAGGAGACGCCCCCGGGGAGTTCAAGGAGCCGGCGACACGGATGACGGGGTCGCCGGTGCCACGCGGAGCGGCGCCCGACACCTAGTCGGACCCGCCATCCCGCCGCCCGCTACCCTCATCGTCGCTGTCGCTCCCCTCCTCGTCACTCTCGCTCGAGGGGGAGCCTTCGCTATCGGAGGAGCTGTCCACGCAGCACTTCACCCGAGTGCCGAAGCACCCGAAGACCTTGACGGAGAGGAGATCGCCCTCCAACAACTTAAAATGGAGGGTGAGCCCCCCCGTCAGGCTATAGATACGTGCGAACGTCTTCCACCCTCGATCAAGATACATCACATTAGGGGCTGGGAATACAACGCGGACCCGCGTGCCGCTGATCCCACAGCCCCTCATGTGCAGCCTCAGTGTCTCAGGCGGGTCCGACTCCATCGCACTCGCAAACGGAGCTGGAAGCCGGAGGCGACGTCGAGGCGCCCGGCGCAGCCTGACGAAGAACTCGCAAGGGTCGTCCCGTATATGGACCGCCGTAGGGAGGGGAGCCGCCGGCGGAGGCGGAGCTGGCGCGCCGCCCCGTCCGCCTCTTCCCCAAGCGCCTCGACCTCGTCCTCGACCTCGTCCACGACCTCGTCCCCTCCCTCTTCCCCTTGTGGCCGGCTCTGCCACCACGGGTGCGGGAGAGGAAGGGGTGCGCTGTCTGGCGGCGACCCTCGCCGCCACAGATGAAGGGCCAGGATTCCCTTTCTCCATGGCGGATGAGAGAAAGGGGAGCAGAAGCTGAAGAAAGGAGGAAATGGGAGAGTGCGGGCTTCCGTGCTCCCCTCCCGCTCTTTATAAAGGAGCGAGGTGGGGGCTCGGCCGCCCCGCTCGGCGAATCAAGCCACGAGGAGGGCGAGGAGTCGGGGCCAACCCGCTGCCTCTGCTCGCGGCGGCCCAGCTTCCCACTTCCACCGTCCGCGATCCCAAGCGCATGGGAGCCGCGTGGCGAGAATACGGGACCGAAGCGACGCATGAGGCGGCCTCACCCCACCCCGTGATCACGGGGAGTGGGCGCCTCGGAAACCGCGCACTGGCCCCGTCCAGTAAATGCACCACACCCCCACGCCTACCTCCGTCTAAGGAGGAGGGCGTGAACCATCCCCTTCATCATGGCCTGACGCAGGCTCGCGGGGCTTAGCCCCACGCACGCCGCCCACGTCGCCCACGACGCCGTGTTTGACGCGTGTCGTTCTGGGCGTGCGCGGTGGAAGCGGAGAGGTCTGCGGCGTGACCTAGGCCACGCGTGCCCGTGCACTGTTTTGGGCCTGGCCCAACAGCGCTCGGCACCGTGTCTGGCCCAGGCCCGGGGGCTCCTGTCGGTGTACTAGAGTAGGGGTACCCTAGTACCCCGAACTCGTGCACGGGCAGTCGCAGCATCCCCGCGGCAAGGCTTGCCGGGTGACCGCCAAGACCCTCTGCGGCTACTTTGAAGGCCATTCAAGAACAAAGTACTCAAAACAAGGCCCCGGCAAGAGGAGCTTGCCGGGAAGGCAAACCAAGGCCCCGGCAAGAGGAGCTTGCCGGGAAGGCTATCAAAGGCACCTCGAGACCTCGGCAAGGGGAGCTTGCCGGGAAGTCCACTTGAGGCATTTCAAGGAACTTGTCGTAGCGCGCTACGCGCCCAGGCAAGACCTGGTGAGTGACAAGCTCCCGGGCGCGACAAGACGACGAACGCGGCAAGGCGCTTGCCGCGGCGAACCGCCTCTCCGAGCCCGCGCTCCAGCACACCCGCCCACGTGTCGCTCTCCCGGGCACACGTGGCGGGAGGCCGTGCAGCTAGGGGTGCGAGGTGGCGAGCAGGCGCTGACGAGATAACCATCGTGGCAAACGGTGGCGTCCCTAAGTGGTCCCTCTCGGTACTGTTTAGGCGACACAGACGGGCATTTAATGCCCTTGTCCCCTGCCGTCAGGGTTAGGTATGATAACACTGTAGCAGGTAGCTGTGCCTACTACAGCACCTAGCTGTGCCTATCCTCGGCACCTTTTCCATTTTTGCCCTTTACCTCCGTTGCTATGTCGGTAACCCCTTGAGCATATAAAAGGAGGCCCGAGTGCAACAAAGAGGAGGGGAGGGAGCCACTTCGAACACTCACGCTCGGTCTTGTTAGCCGCCGGTGTGTACTGTAGCACTCCGCGCTCCCGAGCTAGAAATCAATACCAAACCACAAAGCAGGAGTAGGGTTTTACGCATCCGTGCGGCCCGAACCTGGGTAAATCGCTCGCGTGCTTCGCCTCGATTTGCCCTTCGCACGACCAACCGCCCGCGTGTTTCGCCTCGATCTGCTCTTTGCGCAACCTCCGCCCCCCGCCGAACCAAAAGGGACCCGGTCCGCCGGTCCCATAGGTGTCCGTGGATCAGAAACCCCGGCACTTACTGTACTCTGTTCATGTAGAACAAGTGCCTAAACCTGAAGAACAACTGTTCTAATTTATGATTCCATTGCTATCATAGTTCAAAAAAGCGCTAGGCGTTAATTGTGCGTTTTGCCACCGCCTTGCGCTTTACTGACCAAAGTGCATGCTTATGCGCAGTTATGCACAGATTATGCGTAGTTATGCGCAATGTGTTTTGCCAACTCCTAGAGCCTAGGCGCGCTTAAGCGCTCGCTTATGCGCGCCTTTTTTAATTATGATTGTTTTGCTCTTGTATCACTGTATTTACTCATACAAACTTATTTTTAAATTGAAGGATCCAATCGAAACTCCAATGGCACAGCAGGTATGTTCACGCATGTTTCTTTAACAGGTTTGCTCTTATCAATAGCTCTGTTGATTTCAATTTCAATTGTGTATACAGTTGACTTTCATATCATGCACATTACTAGCATCACAATAGAGCCAATAGTGTTGTTGTACATGTAGACCCGTGGTACCCATCTGAAATCTTGTTGTGCCGTGTAGTTTCCCACGCTTTGTATTCTTTCACTGCTGCTTTGTCTTGAACTGATATTATTTGAACCATGTCTCTATTTTGATTTGGCAAGACAATGCAGTGACCATAGGACATAGATATATGTTTGTTTGATGCTTTTATTATGTACTAGTACTTGGCAATAGAAAACTTGATAGTTTAATCCTGTCCACCTTACTAATGAACTGGTTCACCGAAATGAGTTTCATATACTAGTACATGCTAAACTTGTTATGTGTCTGCTTGTTTCTTCTTTTAGAATGCTGACAGAATATTGGGGAAGAATGCCTTATTAAGCAATGGTAAAGGAAGTAATGCAGATAAGGTTCAGAATAGTGACACATCCTTGTTGGTCTCCAACAAAGCTGATAAAACGGCTAAGGAAGACTATCTTGAAGACAGCGAGACAACCCCAAAGTCATGTCTTGGTTTAGTGTTCGAGTTACTGGCCACTACCGCTTGCACAAGCTATTCAAACTCACTGTCTAAATCAGTTCGGTTTCTTGAGTCTCAACTACAAGCTAAAAGACATCGATCAGCTGTGCTGCAACAAGAAGCGGAAGGACTGCGGAAGTCCCTGGAGCATTCAGATGCATACTTTCTGGTGCAACAGCAAGCGTTGGAGGGTTTTAGCGCCAAACAGGACAAAGCTAATTAGCTTGCTAAGCTTATTGCCAGCATGGTGGATACCCAGGATAACGTTTCTTGAGCTCTTCTAAAGTTGTTTCAGTTATGCTCTTGTTTTGCTGCCGCGTTTATTTGCACTGGTGGCCAATTTTGACGGCCAGTGTATGTAATGAGTTGCTTTGTTCCCTATATTTGCACTGGTGGCGAACTTTGATGCCCAGTAGATGTAATATGTGTAATAGCGGTAATAGGCTAGCGCTAATTGCTTGCTTATTTATTTCCTTATTGTCTTGTTTAGTTATTTGCTTGTAGTCACTGCAGTTCTTTTTCTGTTTTTTTCTAGTGGCCACAATAGCCTATTTTTGGTAACTAGGCCAAAATAATCATGGGCCTTCTACGGGCCGTATGATCCATGGGCCTTCGTCCGGCCGTAGGATCCATCGGCCTTCTATACGGGCCTTAGGGTCCATGGGGCTTCTACGGGCCGTAGGGTCCATGGGCCTTCTACGGGCCGTACGAACCATGGGCCTTATATGGGCTGTAGGATCCATGGGCCTTCTACGGGGTGTATCATCATTTCGCCAATCATGGGCCGTACTATTCGTGGACCATAACGGGCCGTTAATAGGCCGTATTTGATAACTCTATGAAAACAACCCAATGGGTTTTTTTACATGAAAACGGCCCAATGTATTAATGGTCCGCAAATGGGCCGACTGTAACGACGGTTTGAATTTGGCCCACAAGCAGAAAATGACAGTAACGGGCTGTATGTAACCGAATGCTGCAAATGAGCCCAAGAATCAATGGGCCCTGAGAAGGCCGAAAGATAACTTGGGCTGGAAACGGCCTAATGGAATAACGGGTCGTTAATGGGTATAAAGTGATACACTGTTCAATACGGGCCAGTTTCACCACGGGCCGTTAATGGGCCAAGAGTTACAAAGGTCCTCATATGGGCCAAAATAAGTCATGGGCCACACATGGGCCGGAAGTTAAAACGGGCTGAATCATATTGGACGGCCCAGATGACACTACTGGGCCTAATTCGGAAAGGGCGTAACGGGCCATGGGTTAGCAGGCTGTAAATGGGCTATATGCGAACAGGCCGTTAACAGGCTTTCCGTGGGCCGGGCCGCCACCTTTTGACCAAGTCAAACGGGCCGACCTTTTCACAGGAATGGGCCTCTGTTGGGTCGTGCCACGTGTCGCCGTATCATAGGCGCCTTCGGTCCAATGAGCGGATGACATCTGTCCCAACGGTGAGCCGACACGTGTTTCCTCCAGCCAATGATGATTTTACACGTGGAAAATCCCCATTGGTCGGGGCTGTTAACGGGTTATCGGATCCAAAACCCGACCCGATAGCTTAACGGTGTTCCGTTATGGTGGATGCCATGTGTCGGTCACCCTTGACGAAAGAACTTCTGTGACGCGTGATTTATCGTCATGGAAGTGGACACTTCCGTGATGATAATTTTGGTAATGACATGGAACACTTCTACGACAGCACATGTATGACTATCTTGATTCTGTCATAAATTTGTCATGGATGTACATGCATGAAAAAAAACGCGACCTACTGTGACAAACACGTATCATCACGGAAGTGTATTTTTTTGGCAGTGTGTCGGGCACGACTTAGAGTCATAGCCGCATGGTAGGTTTGTCGCAAGAGGGGTAATCTTCACGCAATCCCATGTACTGAATAAGAATGAGATAAAGAGTTGGCTTACAATCGCCACTTCACACAAATACAAGTTAAACATACATCATCCAAATTACAAACAAGGTCCGACTATGGAACCAAAATAAAAGAAGAAAACCCCAAATGCTAGATCCCCGATCGTCCCAACTGGGCTCCACTACTGATCAACCGATAAAGACACAAAACAATGATCAAGATCTTCATCAAGCTCCCACTTGAACTGGGTTGCGTCACCTGCACTGGTATCATCGGCACCTGCAATTGTTTGGAAGTATCTGTGAGCTACAAGGACTCGGCAATCTCACACCTGCGAGATCAAGACTATTTAAGCTTATGGATAGGAAAGGGTAGTGAGGTGGAGCTGCAGCAATCACTAAGCATTTATGGTGGCTAACATACGCAAATAAGAGTGAGAAGAGAAGCAACGCACCGGTCGTGAACTAGAAGTGATCAAGAAGTGATCCTGAAAGCTACTTACGTTCAAGCATAACACAAGAACCGTTTTCACTTCTCGGACTCCGCCGGAAAGAGACCATCACGGCTACACACGCGATTGATTCATTTTAATTACGTTAAGTGTCAAGTTCTCTACAACCGGATATTAACAAATTCCCATCCGCCCATAACCGTGGGCATGGCTTTTGAAAGTTCAAACCCTGCAGGGGTGTCCCAACTTAGCCCATCACAAGCTCTCACGGTCAACGAAGGATATTCCTTCTCTCGGGAAGACCTGATCAGTCTCAGAATCCCGGTTACAAGACATTTCGGCAATGGTAAAACAAGACCAGTAAAGCCACCCGATGTGCTAAAAATCCCGATAGGAGTCGCATGTATCTCGTTCTCAGGGCAACACCGGATGAGAAAGGCTACGAGTAAAACCAGACCTCGAGTTTCCCCAAGGTGGCCCCACAGACGGCTCGGTTCGGACCAACACTTAGAGAAGCACTGGCCCGGGGGGGTTTAAATAAAGATGACCCTCGGGTTGGCCGACCCAAGGGAAGGGTAATAGGTTGTTAGGAAAATGTAAAACCAAGGTTGGGCCTTGCTAGAGGAGTTTTATTCAAAGCGAACTGTCAAGGGGGTCCCATAACACCCAACCGCGTAAGGAACGCAAAATCAAGGAACATAACTCCGGTATGACGGAAACTAGGGCGGCAAGAGTGGAACAAAACACCAGGCATAAGGCCGAGCCTTCCACCCTTTACCAAGTATATATATATGCATTAAAGTAAATAAGAGATAATAATGATATCCCAACAATATCCATGTTCCAACATGGAACAAACTTCATCTTCACCTGCAACTAGCAACGCTATAAGAGAGGCTGAGCAAAAGTGGTAACATAGCCAAACAACGGTTTGCTAGAAAGGTGGGTTAGAGGCTTGACATGGCAATATGGGAGGCATGATATAGCAAGTGGTAGGTAGCGCGGCATAGCAATAGAGCGAAAAACTAGCAAGCAAATATAGAAGTGATTTCGAGGGTATGGTCATCTTGCCTGAGATCCCGCAAGGAAGAAGAACGAGTCCATGAAGAAGGCAAACGGACGTAGTCGAACAAATCCTCACAACTCCGGAACGAAACCGAAGCTAACGAGAGAAGCAACCCGGAAAGAAGCAAGCAACATAGTAAACAACCATCACATAAACATGGCATGAAGCACAATCAAGTATGATGCATGTCCGGTTTAAAGAGGCATGGCATGGCAAAGTGCACAAGCAATACTACAAATTAAGTGGAGCTCAATATGCAACGAGTTGCATATTGACAGAACACCACATCAACTATTTAGTTCTCTCTCGTTTATGTACCCAACAATATTAAATGTTGTTAAACATGGCAAGAGGTGAAACATGAGTAAAATACGCAGTTAGGCATTTTAAATGAGGCCGGAAACATCAAACAACAATTCCGGTAAATCCTCATGTGCATTTAGCAATTTAATGCAAACAACAATTTTAACCATTTTAAATGTTGTTATCATGATGCGAATGACATTTGCAAGTTTTTATGCAATTTGGAAAAGTTGACAAGAGCATGATATGAAGCATTTGCCATCATGGCGGAAACGAAAGGGGTGCCACGACAATGACAATGGAAATGGTGCCAGGCAACATTTCGGTTCCGATAGCTCACGGAGATACCGGTGCAAAAGAAAAAGTCATGGGAGCGTGAAATGCAAGATGATGGGGTGATCCCGGTTACCGGGTTCCCACGGGTCGATGGCGTGGCAACGAGGAGGAATAACTACCGTTCACGGGCGGATACAACATCCAAACATGCATCTCATACAACTCATGCATTCGTCCACGGGCGTTCGTTCTCGGCGGTTATACCTTCGAAGCGTGCGTTTCGAAGCGGATCGGTTCGTAGAGGAAGTAGTCATTCACGAGCCATCGAGGGAAGTAGTGGTACATGACGACGGTAGTGGTACACGTTTTCGTAGATGTTCTGGGTCGTCGATAGAGGTACTTGTCGCATCGTCGGGCGTATTCGTACACATTTCGGAGAGGAACTTGTCATATCCATGTACTTGCGTTTTGCAATCCCATGTCCAGGATCATCATGTAGTCGTTCGGGCATCATGGTGGAACTTGACGTTCACGGGGTCCCGGTCTTGTCCATGGAGAGGGGCGCATCCCACGCAAGGAGGGGAGGCCGTGGTGGGTGCACTGGGCCTGCGTGTGCAAAGGTCAATGGAGCTGGGCCTTGCTGGAGGCACGCTGCGAGGGGCACGCCTCGTGGTCCACCAAAAGGAGCAGGGGAGGTCACAGCGGTCAACGGGTACGGCGACCCCTCACTGGACTTGGCGCAGACGCGGACGAGGGCTTGAGGCGGCTGGCTTCGGGATGTAGGGCACGGAGGGAGGTGTTGATCCGGCTGCTGGATGGCGTCTCCGGTGAGAACCGAGTCGAGGCAGGGTTCGGCGTCCATGAGGTGGTATCCTGTTACATAGAACAAGAGAGATGAGAGGTGGAGGAGGGAAAGAGAAGGAAAAAGAGGCGCGAGGGAAGAGGTCTTGGAGGTCGCCGGCATTGAGAGCTCCGATGAGCTGGTCCGGCTGCCTTGCGCGCGGCGGGAGCGGGTGCTCGAGGAGGCAAGGCGACCGGTGCTGGGGCTCCGGTGAGCTCCAACCTGAACGAAGGGGACGAGCGACGCAGTCTTCCTGCTGGGCGCGGAGGATAGCAGATGCGGGGGACGGCGCCATGGAAGGTGGCTGGAGGAGGCGCGGTCGGGGACTAGCGCTGTAGAGGGAGGCGCGCGAGATCGAGCGGGAGAGATGGAGATGGGGAACGAGGTGACGACGCTGGAGGAAGGATCGAATAGGGGAGAGGAAGGAGCGATCGAGAGGATCGGTCGAGCTAGGGTTAGAGGTTGTGGGGGTCGACTGGGCCTTAGAGGCCGGCCTAGTAGAGAGGGAGGGATGCGCCTAGGGAGGCCGCGGTAGTTGGAAGGCCCAGCTGGCTCATGGGCTTCCTTCTCTCTCTCTTACTCTCCTTTTCCATTTAAAAACAAAACAGAAAAAGAGAAAAAAAAAGAAAGATATGGTAGGGGTGGAATCTGGGCATGGGGATAATTTTTACGGACTCGTAAAAATGTGCACGGTCCACGAAAAATAGGAGAGGCAAGATGAAAGATGTAATTCAAACTCATTTGAATTTAATTCAAATGGGTTTGAACGAGGACTTGGTTTTTAGAAGTGTCCAAAAGTGTTTGGATTTTTGGTGGAGCTCCGGAATATGATGAAAGGATATATGGCAAAGTTAGAGACCAAGAGTTGTGATAACAAAGGCATTGGGATTTTTGCAAGTGTGTTAAGGTGAATTCCAAAATAGTGGAATATTTGTTATAGCTCCCTAATATTGGGGTATTATGTTGTAAAGAGAATCACCACGTGAATTCCCTCGGTTTAAATGGACCGAAAATCCATACGATTTATTTAGTTGAGCTGGAAAGATTAAAGACATGATGACATGATGCAATGCACATGATGCAAAGATGAATGCAACGAACCAAACAAATAAATAACACAGCTGACGCGCAAGACATGGAAGGCATCTGAAGCTCCGGTCTTGGGGCGTTACACTTCCCCTCTTTCTTTCCCCTTTATTTTGGCCTACATGGGGAGCACCAGCCCCCTAGGGGATGGTCTGTCCCCTTCTTGGCCCATTAGGCCCATGTAGTTGCCGGGGGATGCCCAAAACCCCTTTCGGTGACCCGATATGTACCCGGTACCTCCGGAACACTTCTGATGTCCGAATATCATCATCCAATATATGAATCTTTACCTCTCGATCATTTCGAGACTCCTCGTCATGTCCATGATCCCATCTGGGACTCCAAATAACATTCGGTCACCAAATCACATAACTCATACAATACAAAATCATCATCGAACGTTAAGCGTGCGGACCCTACAGGTTCAAGAACTATGTAGACATGACCGAGACACCTCTTCGGTCAATAACCAACAGCGGAACCTGGATGCTCATATTGGTTCCCATATATTCTACGAAGATCTTTATCGGACGTACCGTAATGACAACATACGTTATTCCCTTTGTCATCGGTATGTTACTTGCCCGAGATTTGATCGTCGGTATCTTCATACCTAGTTCAATCTCGTTACCGGCAAGTCTCTTTACTTGTTCCGTAATACATCATCCCGTAACTAAATCATTAGTCACATTGCTTGCAAGACTTATTATGATGTGCATTACTGAGAGAGCCCAGAGATACCTCTCCGATACTCGGAGTGACAAATCCTAATCTCGATCTATGCCAACCCAACAAACACCTTCGGAGATACCTGTAGAGCATCTTTATAATCACCCAGTTATGTTGTGACATTTGATAGTACATAAGGTATTCCTCCGGTATCCGGGAGTTGCATAATCTCATAGTCAAAGGAATATGTATTTGACATGAAGAAAGCAATAACAATAAAACTGAACGATCAATATGCTAAGCTAATGGATGGGTCTTGTCCATCACATCATTCTCCTAATGATGTGATCCCGTTTATCAAATGACAACACATGTCTATGGTTAGGAAACTTAACCATCTTTGATCAACGAGCTAGTCTAGTACAGGCTTACTAGGGACACGGTGTTTTGTCTATGTATCCACACATGTACCAAGTTTCCGGTTAATACAATTCTAGCATGAATAATAAACATTTATCATGATATAAGGAAATATAAAATAACAACTTTATTATTGCCTCTAGGGCATATCTCCTTCACTTTTTTCCCGACATCTCCGCATTTCATTTTCCTGGCACTTTTGAACATTGTGTCTTTTAAAAGGCTTACTGCACAACTACGTGCCTCCGAGGAATTGCGTACTTCTGGGAACCTGGTTTACCTTCCAAGATTTTTCCTGCGATACTTTCGTACAAGTTACTTTTTCCAGAGTAACGATCTTTTTGCTTTCTCTATATTTAGACCCCTACACCTCTTTGTGCATGAGATTTGATTCAAGTCATTTTCCACACACTTGAGAGCACAGTTTCCTTGTTTGAAGGCCAATATCCCCCTTTACTGGACCCCCTTCTCTATTGTTTGTCTCTTTTTTTCTTTAATCCTATATGTGTGTGTGCGCGGGAGAGTGGGAGAGAGATAGATATGTAGATAGATAGAGAGAGAGGGGGGAGAGGGAGAGCAGTGTTGTTCCTGAAGTTTTGGAGGCACTAGGGCGAACTTAATGAATGGTCCCATCATCTTCATTGGAGGAAAAAATTGATTCCATACATTGACAGAAAAAATCTTGCAAACCTAGAGTAAACAATGATAATTTTCCCTGCTAAATAATATATGATAACGATGTCATACTTTACGTGTAAATCAAATATCATAGAAGTTACAGAGCATAACAAAAATAAATGCCATGTTAACTAAGCTCGAAGCCTCCAACAACCATGAGAAACGTATCAAGATCAATGTTTTCCAACACATCCTTCTTAATACAACATATTGCCAATTCATTTCTTATGACATAGTTGACCCAAATAATTATCAATAACTTCAATTTTAAAAACTTTGTTCAACTGATGTTAGAGTCACATGCACAATTAAGAGAATGCGATAAGCAATTAAGACATTTGGATAACATTCAACAGCTCTAACAAACTCAAATATATGATTAACTGACATGAGTGTATTTGGCAATGTCATCTGCGATACTTTCAATTTAGAAACAAAACCATACAAGCCAACATCTGTTGAGTTGTCATGAGAAAAACTTGTTGTGAAATTAGTGCAACATCTTCTCATATCATTATCATCCAAGGACTTCACATTTCCGGAGTTGAATAAGAAGCTAAATATCCCCCAATGACTTATCCCCATCAAAATCTGTTGGCCGGGGGATTAATTTCAACATCTATCATCATGAGAAAGTATTTAACTCTAAATGGTTCCTCCTCAACTGCTTGTATCTCTTCCATCTGATCATTTTATTCGTGTCATTAGTTCCATCAAACTATTTTGACATTTTACAGGAAATGCAGGCTCCATATCCATGTTTGATGTATATTCATATTGCTTGCTCTGAGGGGTTTCAAAGAAGACCACATTTAAAGTTGTGATAAGTTTACATTTTTCACCAAGTTTCAAACATTAAAACTTGATTATACTCAGTATGTATCTATGAATAGTGGCTACGGTATTGAAAGCTTCCATTATCCAAAAAATAGACTACAATGAGGTATTGCAAAAGTAAACACTCGCTTACTAGTTGGATGTCCCTACATGCATGGTGCAGTTGGTCGAGTCGTATAAACAGATCTTTCACATGAACATGAATAGCGAAGCATATTGACTCAATGATTAGACATGTATAGAACCCCAAATAAAAAGGTTATAGACTCGTTAGTATGATATTACTTTATCACAACCCCTTTTGGTGACGACTGAAGTAGAGAGCACCAATGTAGCATCTCTAACAACATCGCAGATCTCAAAATTTCAAAATGAGGAAAATAAAGATTTAGACATGTTAACTAGCATGTAAGTATTGGTCAAGCTTAGTAGAATTACCTCCTCAGACATGAAGGCCTTTTCAAATTTCTTCACAACTGGCGTCAGAGTGCCATTGTAGTCAAAAAATAGCACAATCGTCTTTAACGCTCTCCTATTTTTTATTAATGTTATGGAATTTGCTTGTCTTTAACACTCTCCTAATTTTTGTAAATGTGTATGTGCAGAATGACGAAACATATCCCTTCTGACCTAATCACGAGTATTTACCTACAAATAGTTAAGTTAGGTTAGGGGCAATTGCCCCCTCCCCTACCTTATGTTAGGGTGGGGAGATTTGACCCACTCCTCTCATGATACATGCTACATTTCTTAGTTAGTTGTCTATGTTGGAGGTCACGTACCCTATTATCACATATGATTTATTACTTGCACAACAAGACACATAGCGTCTCAAAGAGGTTGTCAAAGAGATCAAAGATGCTACCGTGGAAAACACAAGTTCTGTGTTTCGGTGCACTACCGAATGTTTGCAATAAGGTAAAACTGAACCTCAAGTTTCATTATTATTTCCTCCTTACTGTATTAAGATAATTCACCTCATGTTTGGTGTCTTATTTTTGGCATGATCAAAAGTTGGTTAAGAACATCAGGATGAGAATTGCGACAGAATTTCCTCATCTCAAAGTGGCCCAATATAAAAGTTAAGTAGGTTTGATTGGACACCAATCATGTTTAAGTGATCTAACTATATTTAGTACATGTATGCATGTACACATTATATATGTTTTAGAGGTTCGTACAAAGGCAAACTTAACCAAGGGACATACGACTAAGCATCTCCTCCAGCACCTCATCAAACTGTCTGTAATTGTGCCCCTATTGGCTCACCATGGGGCACTGTGTTTGTAATGCATATAGTGGTTGTTTTGATGGAGAGTAATAATAATCAGTTTTAACAAAAAAAATACTGATATGATTATATGAAAAAACAATTTTAAAAACAAATATGCCAGGAATGGATTTACAAAAATCTTGCTTGGACTCGGGACGACTTAAACTTGTTGTAGGTTAAGTATGATTGGTTGTATTTGCACACATGGGGGTACAAAGAGAAAACATATCTGCCTAATACGTAGGAATAAGGTTGTTGATGATAGCACCCTTGTGTTTATTGAATAACAAATGCTAGTATATTCCCCAAAACTTGACTTTTAAGATTTCAGGAATTAGTATTAGATATCCTTGAATTAGTTAGATGAAACCAAACAAGATGTGTTTGTTATGCTGATAAACCAATCCAAACAAAATGGTTCCCTAAATATTCGTTATCAAAACAACCCTGTCACTCGGGTGATTTGTATGAATGGTTGTCGGCTAAGCTAGTTTTTTAGTACCTCTGTCCTGATTTATTGGTCCCCTTTGTATTTCGTGTCAAATTTTGGTCATAAAACACAATAGAGCATTTTCATGCAAAAAAATACAATAGAGCATTTGGTTGTGTGCATCGCTTGATGCAGATGCCGGTTCGGAAAAAAAATTAGAGCACAGTCTTTATAGTGGCTGTCATTCTATTGTGTTTTTTTGGGCCCTTCTAGCCACAGTCTAATGAGCACAATCTGCAGAACATGTTCTATTGGAAGTAATGACGTTTGATGATGTTGTTTGTCTTGTTCGAAGCCTTTACTTGAGGGGAGTTAGGAGTATTTTCTTTTCAGTCTGCCATTCGGTGCTGCTATTTATTTATTTTATATTTTGCACAAAGTCCTAACTTGAGGGAGTTAACAGCCTAACCGTTTGGAGCTTATTCGCTGTTTGGGAGAGCAAGAACAACGAGCTGTCCATAATTGTGCCCCTGTGGGCTCACTATGGGGCGTTGTTTTGATAATGCTTGTAGTGTTTAGGTTTTTTTAATAGAGAGCAATAGTAATTGGTTTTAACAGAACTTGTATTAATATGATCTTTTGGAGAACCAATTTTGAGCATAAATCTATCAGGAACACGTCATACAAAATCTTACTTGGAGTTGGAATTTCTTTTAACTTCTTGTATGTAACCATGATTAGTTGTAAAACTTGACCTTTGAGTTTAGAACTAGTATTAAATATCCTCGAGTTAGTTAGATAAAACCAAACAAGATGCTAGTTCATTATGCTGCTAAACAAATTCTAGCGAAACAAGTTCCCTAAATATTCGTTATCCAAACAACCCGAAACTCAGGTGATTTGTATCAATAATTATCCGCTAAGCCAAATTTCATACAGTATGATATGCAGAGCAGTTGTAACCTTGATTGTGAAAGCAATAATGAAGTGTCTCAACCCCCTGATTGGGAGCCTGCGATGTTTATATAGATTGTAAACGTGAAGTACAAGTCAGTCCGTTGTTGTAACCGGACAGAATACAAGAGAGAGAGGAGATCGAGATAAAGGGAGTTGTAATAGGACAGGAGATCTATCCCTAGATATTTAGGTGTGAGGCGCAAGACAGGAACCCTTGACGCCTCCACATTAACATGTTTAACACCCTCCCTTAATCTGAACTGCGCAAGTTTAGATTACGCTTAAACTCCTCAAACGGCCTTGTAGCCAGTGCCTTTGTAAACCCATCAGCAACTTGATCCTTCAAGTGAACAAATCGAATGTCTAATTCCTTGTTGGCAACTCTTTCCCTCACAAAGTGATAATCAATTTTAATGTGTTTAGTACGTGCATGAAACACGGGATTAGCTGACAAGTATGTCGCACCAAGATTGTCACACCAAAGACAAGGTGTCCGAATGTTATATATGCCAAGTTCCTTAAGCATAGACTTCACCCAAATAATTTCTGCTGTTGCATTGGCAAGTGCTTTGTATTCTGCTTCAGTACTAGATCTGGAAACTGTGGCCTGTTTCTTTGCACACCAAGAAATCAAGTTGGGACCAAAGAACACTGCAAAGCCACCAGTTGATCTTCTATCATCCAAGCAACCTGCCCAGTCAGAATCAGAGAAGGCACTAACAAGAGTGGATGGTGACTTACTGAAGGTTAGACCAACACTTGGAGTGTTTTTCACATATCTCAGTATACGTTTGGCTGTCGTCCAATGAGCAGTGGTTGGTGCATGAAGATACTGACAAACCTTGTTTACTGCAAAGGAGATATCAGGCCTGGTGAGAGTCAAGTACTGAAGCGCACCCACCAGACTTCTGTATTTGGTGCCATCCTCTTGATTCAAGAGTTCTCCTTCAACAAGTGTGAGTTTCTCTGAACTAGACAAAGGTGTTGGGGAAGGTTTGCAACCCTGCAACCCAGCTCTCCTCAAAATATCTGTAGCATACTTTTCCTGAGAAAGATGAAGACCACCTTCTTTGTTTCTCTTGACCTCAATGCCAAGGAAAAAATGCAAGTCACCAAGATCCTTAAGAGCAAATTCTGAGTTCAAATCTGACAAGAGGGCTGTCACTGCTTCATTAGATGAGCTTGTGACAATAATATCATCAACATAGATAAGCACAAAAACTGAAGTGTTTGACTTATTGTAAATAAACAGTGATGTGTCAGATTTTGAAGGAGTGAAACCAAGTTGTTGCAATTTTGTACTCAACCTAGAGTACCATGCTCTGGGGGCTTGCTTCAGTCCATAGAGTGATCTGTCAAGCCTGCATATGTGAGACGGTTTGTTTTTGTCCTCAAACCCAGGAGGTTGCTTCATGTACACTTCCTCTTCCAGAACACCATGAAGAAATGCATTCTGCACGTCTAGCTGTCTAAGACTCCATCCTCTAGACACAGCAATGGATAGAACAAGACGAATGGTAGCAGCCTTAACAACAGGACTGAAAGTATCTTCATAATCTATGCCATACCTCTGTTTAAAACCTTTTGCAACAAGCCTGGCTTTATAACGATCAATCGTGCCATCAGACCTTCTTTTGATCCTGAACACCCATTTGCAGTCAATCACATTTTTACCTTGCTGTGAGGGAACTAAATGCCACGTGTTATTCTTCTAAAGAGCATGATACTCATCCTCCATAGCCTTTTTCCAACTAGGATCAGCAAGAGCTTCCTTATATGTGCGGGGTTCTCCTGTGGAAGCAGCCAAACCAAATTTAACTTTATAATTTGTAGGTTGAATCACACCTGCACGGAGACATGTACGAGGTGGTGTAGCAATAGCATGCGTTGGTGCTGAAGATCCAGATGCACCAGCATCAGCAGAATCGGCGATCTCCCCCTGGATCGAGGCTGGCGATCCCGAGGAACCAGGCACAGGATCTTCTGCGGCCTACAGGACCAGAGGAGAAGACAGGATGGCCACAGAGGATCCGGGCGGGGCGGAATCCATCTAGGAGCGCGCGCCCGGTGCGGTTGCCACAGATGGGACCCATCTGGTGTAGACCCGAGGTTCCGCCGGGAACCTAGTTGGTTGGTGGAGCGCGTCCGCGGGGTCGGACCCAGGCGCAGACCGATGCGGGCTGGCACGGGATTGGCGCGGAGCAGGCGCAGGTGCAGGATGGGACGAAGGAGCGGATCCCGACACAGATCCTGTCGGCACTGGCACGACTGGAAGCGCAGATCCCGAAGACGATTGTAGCGGCTCCATCATGATAGCTACAGGGTGCAACGGAGCACTGTTTTCAGCAGAAATTGCACCGTTTTGGACCCCGTTTTCAGCACATGCTCCACCTGTAGCAGCAGACTCAGAAGACAGATTAGAAGAATTAGTCAAATTTAAGTCAATACAATCATCGAGTTCCACAGGAGTAATGCCGGAAAGATGAGATGGGAGGAGAAGTATTTCCTTTCGAAGGAGAGCTCCGGCATTCGGATGAAGTTTGGCAAATGGGAATTGAGTTTCATCAAACACAACATCACGGGAGATGTACACACGACCGGTAGGCACATCAAGACACTTGACACCTTTATGTTGTGCACTATAACCAAGAAAGACGCACTGTTGAGATCGAAACATAAGTTTCCGAGAGTTGTAGGGACGAAGGTTTGGCCAACAGGCACACCCGAAAACACGAAGTGTATTATAATCTGGTGTGACGTGAAGAAGGCGTTCAGTGGGGGTTTCATTGGCAATAGTGCGACTAGGCCACATATTGATAAGATGTACTGCCGTGAGAAACGCTTCGTCCCAAAATTTTAAAGGCATAGAGGCGGAAGCTAGGAGGGCAAGACCTACTTCAACAACGTGTCGATGTTTCCGTTTAGCGGAGCCGTTTTGTTGATGAGCATGCGGGCAGGACACGTGATGAGAAATTACTATCTTTTGAAAAAAAGAATTAAGCTTCTCATATTCACCACCCCAGTCTGATTGCACGGCAAGAATTTTGCGATCAAACTTTCATTCAACAAGTGCTTGAAAGTTATGAAAAACTTGGAAGACGTCAGATCGTTTTTTAAGAAGATATATCCAGGTGTATTTGCTATAATCATCAATGAAACTCACATAGTAAGAGTGTCTACCAACGGAGGTGGGTGCCGGACCCCAAACATCAGAGAAAATAAGTTGCAATGGCTGAGTAGACACACTAGTAGAAATAGGATAAGGCAACTGATGACTTTTTGCTCTTTGACAAGAATCACAAATAGTTTCTAAATTTCGCTCACCAACAACTGGGAGTTTATTTTTACTAAGAATTTGATGAACAGTAGCAAACGAGGGATGACCTAAACGACTGTGCCACCTTTCAGCAGAAAGCTTGATGGCACCATAGACTTGTTTGTTGAACTGACAATATTGAGGAAGCAGCGCATATAGTCCTTGCACACATGTACCCCTATGGAGAACTCTCTTCGTGACCTGATCCTTGATCAAAAAGAAGAATGGGTGAAACTCAAGAAATACATTATTATCAAGAGCAATACGATGGATGGAAAGAAGAGTTTTGGAAGCATTGGGTACATGCAAGATATCTTTCAGAACTAGATTTTTATGTGGAGTTTCGATAATTGATTGACCAATATGACTAATCTTCATACCTGCACCGTTTGCTGCGGTGTAAATTTGATCGTGGCCGCGGTATTTTTCTTGCATCGTCACCTTGTCGAGTTCTCCGGTGATCTGATTGGTTGCACCCGTGTCTAAGTACCAATTGGTATCGACACCATACGATGCATCAGCTATAGCAGCAACTTTTTTCTTTTGGGATGCGTCATCAGCATAACGCCAATCACAATCTTTGGCGATATGGTTAGTTTTTTGCAAATTTGACAACGACCTTCATACCCTTCATACCCCTAAAAGTTGTTGTGCCCTCTGCTGTTGCGTCGAGGAGGGTAGCCGCCGCTGTTGTTTCCCTGGTGATAATGGCCACCGCCACCACCACCACCATAGTGGCTGCTGCCACCATTGTTGCTGTTGTAGCCGCTAGGATTGTAGCCAGAATTGTTGTAGCCGCCGCCTCCGTTGTGGCCGCCGCCGCCGTTGTTGTAGCTACCGCCACTGCCACCTGGACGAGATCCGCCACCACCACCACCCTTCTGCTGACCACGGGAGCCTTTGTTGGGTCCCTGGTGGCCACGAGAAGCAATGTTGGCGGAGGACTTGAAGTTTCCAGCGCCTGTCCCATGGAACATCTTGACACGCTGGTCGAAATTGGCTACCATGGCGAAGAGGTTCTCGACGGTGACTAGATCAGTACGTGCGTCCAAGGCGGAGATGATGGGCTGATACTCCATGTCAAGCCCCGCGAGGATGAACGACACCAGCTCGTCCTCCCCGATCGGTTTGCCTGTTGCCGCAAGCTCATCAGAGAGAGCACGCATGTGCTCGAAGTAGGTTGCCGCTGGCTGGTTGCCCTTCTGGGCGTTGGTGAGGGAGGCCCGTATGTTGTTGACGCGGGAGAGCGATACAGCGGAGAGCATGTTGCTCAGGGCCGTCCAAATCGCATGTGATGTTTCCATCGATGCAACCTGAACCAGCACCTCCTTGGAAAGATTGCGAAGGAGATATGCGACGATCTGTTGATCTTGAATTAACCAGGGGGCATAGTCAGGGTTGGTGATCACCTGATCCTTGCTGTCCTTGTCCTTGGTGGTGATGATCTTGGGAGGTTCTGCCGTGGTTTTATCGATGTAGCCATATAGGCCGGTGCCCATGTAACGCCCCGAGACCGATGTGCCAGGTGTCTTCCTGTTATTCGCTGTTGTTGCCATTTCATTGCTTGCGTGTCATGCATTGCATATCATGTCATCATGTGCATTTCATTTGCATACATGTTCGTCTCATGCATCCGAGCATTTTCCCCGTTGTCCGTTTTGCTTTCCGGCGCTCCGTTCTCCTCCGGTGGTCATTTCTACCTTTCTTTCATGTGTGGGGATTAAACATTTCTGGATTGGACCAAGACTTGTCATGCGGCCTTGGTTTACTACCGGTAGACCGCCTGTCAAGTTTCGTATCATTTGGACTTCGTTTGATGCTCCAACGGTCAACCGAGGGACCGAAAAGGCCTCGTGTGTGTTGCAGCCCAACACCCCTCCAATTTGGCCCAAAACCCACCTAACTCTGCTCCATCATCTAGAGCGTTCGATCACGATCGCGTGGCCGAAAACCGCACCTCATTTGGACTCTCCTAGCTCCCTCTACCTATAAATATGTGTCTCCCTCCGAAATTCTCGCGCAGATAAACCCTAACCTTCGTCCACCTCGCGCCGCCGGACAAATTCATCCGCGCCGGACATGTCCGCCGCCTCAGCCACGTCGCCCGGACCAATCCCGGGGCGACACATCAGCGCCGCCGGCTCCCTCCTCCAATTCCGCGGTGCCACGTCGCCCGCGCCGCGCCCCACCTCACCGCGCCTCCTCCCACGGCCCGCCGGACCCGAGGCAGGCCCGCCCGGGCCCGGATCTGCCCGCCGCCGCCAAGTCGTCCCGCGCCTCACGCCCGTTGTCTTCTCCGCCTCCGGTCGCCGGCCGAATCGCCAGCGCCGCCGCCTGCAGCGCGCCGCCCCGTCGCGTGTGCTCCTCGCCGGCGCCCCACGGGACGCGTGCTCCGCCGCCGCCATGCAACGTCGTCGCGCCGCCCAAGCCGGTCGTCGCCTCCTCCAACCGCGCCTCACCGGACTCCGGCGATCCCCGCCGCCCTGGCCGAGCGCCACCGCCACCTCGACGCCGCCTCGGCTCCCGTGCGCCTCCGGCGACCTCGCCGGACCCGGCCGCCGCCCTGTCTCAGATCTGGCCAGGTGGGATCAGATCCACCCGGCCCGCCAACCAAACAGCCCCGCGTCTCTAATCTCCTCGTCCCGGGTCCTCCACGTCCCGGTTCCCGCGGGGTAAAATTTCTACTAAGTCCCCGAATTCCCAGATCCATATGCTCATGTTCGTCTTGCTATATCTCCGCATCCGTAGCTCCGATTCATGCATATAGCATATCAAAATGTTCGTCTCAGAGAGTACATCATTTCATTCCATTGCATCATTTTCATTTGAGTTCATCTTGATGCCCTAAATGCTGTTAGAAGAGGGCTACTTGAGTTAATTGTCAGATCTTCTACTTCATCTTAGACATTTGTCATTTTTGCCATGATTATTGTGTGCATGATATGACCATGAGCTCTACATATGTTTTGTTAAGGGTTTTGTTATCTTTCCAGAGGTGCAACCCATGTATTTTTGTGATGTGTGTGGTGCCTAGTGCAAACTTGCAAAGTGAGGCACTTGGTAATTCTGTTTTCAGGGACTTAGTAATTTCACTAAGTCCTGGGATTGTTTAGTTCATGATACCATATGTCCATGTTGTTTCCTAGTGATCCGTGCCTCTTTTGAGGATGATCAGTAAAGGAGTTTTGTTAATATTGTAGTGCTCTATCCATCCATGTCTTTGTTTGCATATATGGAGCACCCTAGCTTGAGTCAATCGAGCTCTACTTTTGCTTCGTTGTGAATCTGGGCAGATCGTCAACTTGTTTGCAATTTTGCCGATGTTGTTGTAGTTGATCCGTGCATGCTATGCTATTGTTCTTGCCATGCCTAGCTTGCATTTTGTGCCTTCTTAATGGATGTATGCTTGTCTTGCCATGACTTGCTCCGTAGTGAGTGCATCGAGCTCGTAAACATGCCTACTTGATATCTGTTTTCAGCATGTCTCAGTTTTCACTAAGTCTGAAAACTGATTATGTTTTTGCTATGTTCATGTGCTTGTTAGTATATTTTGTGATCCCTTTTGGCTCAAGGTCACTAAGGGTCTTTTGTTAAGCTCTTTGAGTAGATCCATGCCATGTTTTACTTTGTCATGTTCAGGTCCTGTAGCATATAGTTTTGTTGCTCCGAAGAGTGCTATCTGATCTGAAATTCCAGACAAGTGTTAATTTCACTAAGTCTGAGATCTGTTTACCATTTGCATTTTTGCCATGCTTGTTTGAACCTCCTAATGGATGAATTGGCCATAGCTCAGTGCTAGACTTTTGTTAAGCATCTTGAATGCATCCCTGCCATGTATTTTGTTGCCATGTTTGGGTGCTGTAGCATGTCCATCTCATTGCATTTAGATGCCTACTTGCTGTAAATCGCAGACCGGTGTCATATTTGAATCGCTTGCCATTTCCAAACCGTAACTCCGATTCCGGTGATCTTTATATCGTTTTCGAGCGATTTCATCTCATCTTTCCAGTGGCACACTTGGTTGTCCAAGTTGAGGCCAGGTTCATGCATTCCTTGTCCAATCATGCATATGCATCGCATCCCGCATATCATACCATGTTCTTGTGTTGGTTGTTTACTATGTGTGTGCTTTCTTTTCCGGTGTTTGCTTCTTCGGGTTGGATCCGGTTACTTCGTGTTTGTGAGTACCCGTTCGACTACGTCCGTTTGTCTTCTTCATGGACTCGTTCTTCTTCCTTGCGGGATTTCAGGCAAGATGATCATACCCTCGAAATCACTTCTATCTTTGCTTTGCTAGATGCTCGCTCTTTTGCTATGCCTATGCTGCGATACCTACCACTTGCTTATCATGCCTTCCATATTGTTGAACCAAGCCTCTAACCCACCTTGTCCTAGCAAACCGTTGTTTGGCTATGTTACCACTTTGCTCAGCCCCTCTTATAGCGTTGTTAGTTGCAGGTGAAGATTGAAGTTTGTTCCTTGATTGGAACATGGAGATCGTTCCTTGTTGGAACATGTTTACTTGTTGGGATATCATTATATATCTTATTTAATTAATGCATCTATATACTTGGTAAAGGGTGGAAGGCTCGGCCTTATGCCTGGTGTTTTGTTCCACTCTTGCCGCCCTAGTTTCCGTCATATCGGTGTTATGTTCCTGGATTTTGCGTCCCTTACGCGGTTGGGCTATAATGGGAACCCCTTGACAGTTCGCCTTAAGTAAAGCTTCTCCAGCAATGCCCAACATTGGTTTTACCATTTGCCACCTAGCCTTTTCTTTCCCTTGGGTTCTGCAGACTCAAGGGTCATCATTATTTTAACCCCCCCCCCGGGCCAGTGCTCCTCTGAGTGTTGGTCCAAACTAGAGCCCTGTGCAGCGCCCCCTCGAGGAAACTCGAGGTTTGGTTTTAGTTGTACGGATTGCTCATCTGAGTGTGCCCTGAGAAAGAGATATGTGCAGCTCCTATCGGGATTTGTCGGCACATTCGGGCGGTGTTGCTGGTTTAGTTTTACCCTGTCGAAATGTCTTGTTGTACCGGGATACCGAGTATGATCGGAATGTCTCGGGTGGAGGTCTATTCCTTCGTTGACCGTGAGAGCTTGTGATGGGCTAAGTTGGGACACCCCTGCAGGGATTTGAATTTTTGAAAGCCGTGCCCGCGGTTATGGGCAGATGGGAATTTGTTAACGTCCGGTTGTAGAAAACCTGAAGTTGACCTTAATTAAAATGAATCAACCGCGTGTGTAACCGTGATGGTCTCTTTCTGGCGGAGTCCGGGAAGTGAACACGGTTGTTGGAGTTATGCTTGACGTAGGTTGTCCTAGGATCACTTCTTGATCATAGCTTCTCGATCGTGCTTTGCCTTCTCTTCTCGCTCTCATTTGCGTATGTTAGCCACCATATATGCTAGTCGCTTGCTGCAGCTCCACCTCATACCTTTTACCTTACCCATAAGCTTAAATAGTCTTGATCGCGAGGGTGCGAGATTGCTAAGTCCCCGTGGCTCACAGATACTTCCAAAACCAGCTTGCAGGTGCCGACGAGTCCGTGCAGATGACGCAACCAAGCTCAGGAGGAGCTCGTTGAAGATCTTGTCCTTTGTGTTGTTCCGTTCTAGTTGATCAGTAGTGGAGCCCAGTTGGGGTCGATTGGGGACCTTTGTCGCTTTTGGGGTTCTTCTTTTATTTTGGTTCCGTAGTCGGACCTTGATTGTATCTGGTTGATGTAATGCTTTATTCATGTAATTGTGTGAAGTGGCGATTGTAAGCCAACTATGTATCTCTTTCCCTTTATGTATTACATGGGTTGTGTGAAGATTACCTCACTTGCGACATTGCTTTCAATGTGGTTATGCCTCTAAGTCGTTCTTCGACACGTGGGAGATATAGCCGCATCGAGGGCGTTACAGCCCATTATCTGGGATCGCGCCTGGACTCGCCAGAGGACATAGTTCGTCCGGGTGAGCGGCTCGGAGACGTTGTAGTTGAGGCCGGAGGAGACCGGAGCGGCAGAGGTAGACATGGCAGTGAGATGGGTTTTGGGAGATCGATGAGGAGAGGCTAGACGTGGTGGAAGAAACTTGCTCTGTATACCATGAAAGCAATAATGAAGTGTCTCAACCCCCTGATCGGGAGCCCGCGATGTTTATATAGATTGTAAACGTGAAGTACAAGTCAGTCCGTTGTTGTAACCGGACAGAATACAAGAGAGAGAGGAGATCGGGATAAAGGGAGTTGTAATAGGACATGAGATCTATCCCTAGATATTCAGGTGTAAGGCGCAAGACAGGAACCCTTGACGCCTCCACATTAACATGTTTAACAGATTGGAGATGAACAGATCACAAGCTTTTCGTGGAATTTTTTTTACTGAGTTTCTTTTTTGCTCCCCTCTACGCAGAGTCACCCCGACACTCAGGGCACTTCTTAGGGCATGTACAATGATGCTATCTTACGAGTGCGACACAGGATAATACTGAGATGGGGGACAGAGAAATCATAAGAAAAGACTTGTCTTCTCTTATTTAAGAGGTGATCTTTTAACCTCTTAAAGAAAAGATGATCTCTTAGCGCATATGTCTCACCACCTTTTAGGAATTGCTAATTATTAAAGATGAAGCTAAGAGATAACCCATTGTAGACATCATTTTATTGTCATCTCTAAATTACATGCAATGTTTAAGATAACATTGTCTTATCAACCACTGTACATGCCCTGAGCATTTGGTTCTCTTATCGATTTGCGCCAAATACATGTTGGCTCATTCTTGGTTCATTTTTGTAAGTTGAACTTCTTTATTATTTTAGATGATTTGGAGCGAAATTCATGGTCTTTGTACAAACAGTGCATCGTACCAAAAATCATGTTTTTGTAGGGGATACCAAATATCATGTTGAGAAAAACACATTAAAGGGAATTCATGAGAGTTAGTTGGATAAAATCAAAAATAAATTTTAAATATTACTGTAGTTAGCCAAAACAGATGATTCGTATAAATGATTATGGGTTAAACAAATTTTTAGAGAAAAGTTATAATGAGTTTATTTTTTACTCTTGTATCGAGAATCACATCGACATGGGTTTTTTAGCACCTGGATCTCTTTTTTTTTTGGCTGAAAAACGTCAAAAATGAAATTGACCGGAGTGGGATTTGAACCCACGCCCTTTCGGACCAGAGCCTTAATCTGGCGCCTTAGACCAACTCGGCCATCCGATCAGCCGTGCTTTCTTTCCATTTCTACTTTATATATCCGCATGCAAAACGAAGCTCGCCGTGACCTCCTCTCCAAAAGAAACAGTGCGCGGCACAGACACACAAGACTTTTGGTGGATTGTGGCACCGGTGTTCGGGCACTCGTTTTTTTTACGGGAGTGTTTGGGCACTCTTGAATCAACATGACCCGTCGTCTCGGCGAAACCACTGAAAAAGGGCGTGCGATTTGGTACGCAGTCGCCGGCCTTCTTCACCCGTTAGTTGCTCCTTGACCCTGGAGTTGGCTAACCGAATTAACTGCTCATGCCCACCTCTGTCTCTGTGTGGGTACAGTCCTAGGGCAGTTCTTTTCAGCGATTTTCCCAAAATTACCCCCCTCCCCAGCTTCTCCCAGAATCGTCATTCCATATTTTTTTTATAATTCTATCTAGTTAAAGTCTAATTAGCTAGGATTGTAAAAACTATATGGAGTAGTGATTCTGGAAGAAGCTCGGGAGGGGGGCGATTCTGGTAGAATCGCCCAAAAGAACTGGCCTCTATTCTCCTAGAGAGAGATTGGCATGAAGCAGACTGCTTTCGCTTTCCTTCACTGTTCTTGGCGTCAGTGTGGTTCTTGGTTGGTTGGTGGTCTAACTTGGTCATTCTTCTTCCCCCTCGTCTGCTACAACAAACAAACTTCTCCGACCACTCTGTCCCAAAGCCAAGGCGAGGGTGGTTAGGATCACGCACAAGCCATCCAGGATCACAGTCCGGAGGTACACCCAACAATCGGAGTTGAGTTGGACGGGCCCTGTTATTTTTCCTTTGCTTCAGCGCCGCAGTTCGTTGGCCTGCCCGAACAATTAACAGGTCAGGTGCAACCAAATCGCGCAGGCGACGTCAAACAGCCGATTCCCCGACCATTCGGTTAAGCAACCAACTTGAACTTGCTGACGAAGCATATAGAGAACTAAATAATACTACTATGCCACACGCGTACCACCGCCAGGAGCGAAATGAAATCTCTAGCACCGCCTCTTCTTTTTCTCGGCAGACGTAGCCACTCCGAAGAACAGTGCTGCATAACGTAAAAAACGTCCACGTTGCTGCTAAACTATACGCATGTCGGCCAGCAGAGACAGTTACACGTTTGTTTAGTTGCCACATAGTGATGCACTTGGTACCTACAGTACGTATTACTGACCGATGCGACGAGAAGCCGTCCGTCTCAGCTCGAAAACAGCTCGCGAAAACGACGAGGTTATGGGCGCAGCGTAGTGTTTTGTGACATGCTAATCGGACGGGTTTGGCCACCTGTTACGACGCCCGATGTCACGGAGAAGCTGCGGTCAGCAGCCAAATTATTCGCCTAACCGGATAGCACTGGACGCTAGACACTTGGGCAGAAAAGGCGAATATTCATGTAAAAGAAAGGCGAGGATAAAAAAATGTTGAAAAGGAAGAAAAACGATGCTCGGGAAGGATACTGTAATCATGCTCCATCATCATGGCACGGTGCAATCACGCTGAGAACAACATGCGCCTACTTTTACGGAAAAGTCAGAGCAAACAAATGGTTCCATTCCATCCCTGCAAAAGAAAAGAAAGATAACGAATTATTTGATTTCATGTGAAGTTTCTGCGTCATAAACAACTCGAAAAACTGACTGCATCAAAATTAGTGCCTGTTCCTGAAGCATCTTTGGATCCCTTTGGACCTCTTTCCAAGGAGAACGGCAGGGAATTGGAAGTTACTACGTACTGTGGCGTGGCCATGATGAAACCAGCCAGAAAAAATGAAGGAGCACTCTGCACACGCATGCGAGCAACTGTATCAGTATAATTGATTGCCAATCAGCAAAAGCGACCGCACGGACGGCAACGTTCCCGGCGGCATGGCATGGGAGCCACGACGCGCAACACCACAAAAGAAGTGACCGCAACATCTTCCACTCACCTCTTCAACGTGTCATTGCGCATACATACCACTTTCTCCCGCAAGGACACGCATCAGCTCAAGTGGCCATCTTCTGATACAGTATAAAACTTCTGAATGACCCTTTGCCCCAAATCTTCGTTTGTAGTATTGTTAAGCTTTCGGTATTTGAATACAAGGATTCATTCTTGATTTCAGTATTTCACTTTTTTTTTGAACCAAGCATAATCCTTTTCCATTACTTTTCATAACGAAAATACATACGTTTTCACCAAAGGTTCAAAAGGAAACTAGAAAGGGGAAAGCGAGTTCAGCGCATCTTTGAAAAACCCACTGTAAGCACTCGTCATCGAGCAGCTTACTAGGGGATTTCAGTATTTCACTTATTCAAAACAATATATACACGCCATAAATCCCATTTCATTGGAAGGCCAAATCGCTCTATCAATGAAAATGATATGCAAGCTTTGATATTCTCAATTGAAAAGAAGGCATATAGAAAGACATCGCAAACATCATTTCCTTTGACAAATGATATTTTCGTCCAGTCATCTTATCAAGGTGATACAACCGGCCTGCGCAAAAATCTTGCTTCACTCCCAAAATGTCGCTGCAAAAAGTGACGCTGCTCGTGAAAGGATAATTAGTTTTTGTCATTTCCGAGGGGTTTCTCAGCAATAAATCTCATTTCAGTGGAAGGCCAGAGCTCTTAATACGCAAACTTTGCATATTCTCGATTGAAAAGAAGGCAAAAGCTATAGACAGGCACCGCAAACATCTTTTCCTTTGACAAAACAATATCTTCGTTCAGTCGTCTTATCAAGCTGATACAACCGGACTGCGCAAAAATCGTGCCTCAGTCCCAAAGTGAGGGCTGCAAAAGGTGACACTGCTCGTGAAGGGATAATTAGTTTTTGCCCTTTCCGAGGGGTTTCTCAGCGTGCGAAGTGCACTTCTTAAAGCCCTCCCCCTTCTCCCTAATTCTAGCTTGCTGACAAATACACAATCCACTGGGGAAAAAAAGGACATGTCAGTACCGAGAAAAAAGAAAAAGTAATACTACCAAGTAAACAAAAGCAGTGGGTGCAAAAGAGACCTTTTTCCGGAGCATAAGTTATTGGGCGTTGCAGCGGTGCTGCTGTGTTCCCAGTCCCAGAGCCTGCCTGCAGAGTGCAGACGGCCAGACGGGTGCTGCAGTGACCAACGCGGCAGCCATGACCACGACCACGGCCACGACCAAGATGAGGGGGAGAGGAGCTGCGGCCATTGGAGCGGCGCTGCTGTTCTTGGCCACCGCCTCCTTGGGGGCTCATGCCAACACCGACTCCAACGATGGTAAGCGAGTTGTATTATTACTTCTTGTACTCAATTTTATTTTCTTTCGGTTTGATTTTACTTCGGAAAACCAACAAACAATGCATTTCTTAGCTTGACTGAGTAGCAACGGATGGGGAAAAATCTGTGTTCTTGGTTCCTCCTTCCCCCCTGCTTTGGTCGGTTCACCTCAGTGCAGATAGGCCGCTTTCGGTACCCATTCCTGGATTCCTGAAATTTTAGGTTTAGATGGAAACAGGAAACCATTGTGCTAAGAAGATGCGTTTCGGCTCAGGAGAGGAAGCTGGAAGATTCATGGACCCAACGGTCTCATTCGACCCGTCCTTGCTTTATGCTTTTGGTCAATTTGGAGCTCTGCTTTGTTCATTGGCATCCCATAAACATTTTCCTTGGTTGTCAGTTAACCAAACCAAGTAAAGATGTTTCTTACTTTCTTTAGCTCTTCGTTTGTTCCTGCTGCCTTTTTTTATCCTTTCTTGGTGGGAATTTTAGGGTTGTTGCAGTTTGGGACGAACAAATAGCAGAGTTTTCAGAAGTTATAATTTTCCTTAATTATAATATTTTCCTAGTGGTGATGCTAAATTTGTGGCAAGTTCTAGATTTCTTGGTTTTATCCACCTAGATGTCTGACTTCAGCAGAGAGTTTCTGAAAAATTAGTTCATTTGTTCTTTTATGCCTGGTTCTGTGCGGGGTTGCAGACAGCTGCTAGTCCGAAAAAAATGTTTGTGTGATTGCCAAAATAACCCAGCTCTTGGTTCTATTAATATTTCATTTGGTTCGAGAATCAAACTAGTCTTGATGAACATTTGGTTACAGAATAATGGGGATACCTTGTTAGACATGACTACTTATTTGCAAAAGTCAACTTCGAAATCGTCGATGGTACAGACAAGTTAAGTACAGTATTATTTTCCAATTTGGAAGTAAGACAAGTTAAGTATGATTCTGAAACGTACTATATAAAACTATCAGTGTTTACAAAATCTTTAGTGACCAATTCCAGCATGCAGGAATGAACTAAATCATACATAACATCACTATCCTTCACACTATTACAACATTAGCAAGACAAGTTTGGTATTATTTGGAAGCCGTACTATATATAAAATTAATAATTGTTTACAAAATCTTTAGTGGCCAATTCCAACACTCAGGAATGAACTGAATCATACATAACATCACTAGCCTTCACACTATTACAACATTAGCGATGGAATGAGTAACCACATTTGCATTCCCATTAGACGAGTTAAGTATTGGTTCTGTGCAGAAGGAAATTTAAAGGAAATATTGCTACATAATGAACTAAACGATAATTTCCTTTTGCTTTTTTGTGTTGAAAAAATACTTTCATTGGGAAGACCAAAGTAAGAACAAAACATCGTTACTCATTTATCTGAAATATCGATCCACAAGCATTACTGATTCTCCCAAAATCTGCATTTGCCTATGCAGTGACAGCCCTCAATGTCTTCTATACAACAATGAACCACCCACCCCAGCTGAAAAACTGGGTGTCACAAAATGGAGATCCCTGCGGGCAGTCGTGGCAGGGGATCACTTGCTCGGGTTCCAGAGTGACAGCAATGTGAGCTGAGATTCAGATGTGGTGTTTTTGCAAGTCACAACTGTTTATCCTTCTTATCTGATATTTATTTATCCTAATACCTGACAGAAACTTACCGGGCATGAGTCTTAACGGGACTTTGGGTTACAATATGAACCTACTGACTGCACTAGTTCAGCTGTTAGTGAGATCTCTCTCATCCCAAACATCAATGCCCTCTCACCAAAAACAAGTTTTGATCTAGTTTAGTTCTGTGCAGTGATATGAGCAATAATTATCTTGGAGGCAGTGACATTCCCTATAATCTTCCTCCAAATCTCGAGAAATTGTAAGTAGTACTTCTATGTGCAACTCAAGCTGCTCTTATCTATATGCGGAACAATCTTTTAGTTCTTACAGAGAACTTGATCTGCAGAAATCTTGCTGGAAATCACTTCACTGGAACCACACCATACTCTATTTCCCAAATGGTCGCACTTAAGGATTTGTAAGTTACTTATCTCTGATAAGCCGATGTATCAGCTGACTTTCTTTGTCATTTTTTTTTCTGGTATGATCTGACCAAATTATTTTAATGTCTCCGTTGCAGAAATCTTGCTCATAACCAGCTCTCAACCATCAGTGATATGTTTAACCAGCTCACCAACTTAACAACAATGTGAGTGATTTTCTGTTTGAGCAGTAAGCTGCCAAGCTAGTGAAAAAACTGAACCATTAATTCATTTCACTCAGGGATATCTCATTCAACACATTTTCTGGTAATATTCCACAAAGCTTCAACTCTATAACAAGTTTGAAAACACTGTGAGTACATTGTTTTGTAATGTTTCTGCATCAATTTGTTTCATCAACAAGAATAAAGTCCATATGTTGATTACAAATGTAATATCTCCTCTTGCCAGTTATCTGCAGAACAACCAATTCAGTGGCACGATAGATGTCCTTGCCAATCTTCCTCTTACTGACTTGTGAGTTGATATACCCACAACCTTTTCTAATTCACGGTTGAATCGTCCTATAAATGCAACATTCGACCATTCTTGCAGAAATGTCGCGAACAACCAATTCACGGGCTGGGTCCCTGATAAGCTAAAGAAAATAAGGAGTCTACAGTAAGCAGTTTTACTACAATTGTCATGGTTTGGCTGATATAAGCATGTAGAATGGAATCACAGTTAGTACTCCACTCCTTTCGTAGGACAACTGGAAACTCATTTAGCAATGGTCCCGCGCCACCACCCCCACCAGCTACAAATCCAACGCCAACGCCAACGCCAACGCCTCAACGCCCTGCTCTTCCAAGTAGTAATGACAACAATGGTCCGTCCAACAGCGGCAGCAAACACTCCAAACTACAAGGTGGTGCAATAGCTGGAATTGTTATATGTTTGCTGGTTCTTGGTGCAATGTTTGCATTCTTTGTGATCAAGAGGAAATCTTGGAAGTTGTCCCGAGGACAAGACCCCGAACAGAAAGAACCTCTAAGTCCCCTTGCTTCAGGATTTAAACGTAAGCGTCATTGCCTCTGAGTTCCACATGGTCATCTTACTACAGTTCTCTAGCCCAGGAATAAATTATTCAACCTTCCTTTTCCAGTGAATTGTGCATTTCCTTACTTCTTTACTCACAATTTCCATTTTGCAAGGTGTCTCTCTTAAAGTCAAAACTATATTTTTCAGAGATGAAGTCCATCAAGATCATCTCAACAACTGGCAAGGATCAATTTCAAAAGACTGTTTCAATGAGCTTAAAACCTCCAACAAAAATTGACTTGCACAAGTCCTTCGATGAAAATGATCTCACACCCAAGTCTGTTACAAGGAAGATAAGTTTGTCTTCCATCAAAATACCTGCATACACAGTTGCCGACCTGCAGATAGCAACAGGAAGCTTCAGTGCTGACCATTTCATCAGTGAGGGATCATTTGGACGTGTTTTCAGAGCACAATTCAATGATCAGAAGGTGCTTCCCCAATTACTTGATGTCCATTATTTCCCGGATTAAACATATCATTCAT
This sequence comes from Triticum urartu, assembly GCF_056163025.1. NCBI lineage: Eukaryota > Viridiplantae > Streptophyta > Magnoliopsida > Poales > Poaceae > Triticum > Triticum urartu. The sequence continues at coordinate 126,353,201 of NC_141874.1, read as the reverse complement.
GCCATCATACATATCATTCATATCTTGTCCTACTAAACATCTACAGTATGGGGATTTTATATCTGTCATAAATATTTTTCATCAAATTATACCTGCTTCAAAATATATCCATGTAATAGCACGAAAGTTTGTTGTATGCATGGGAATACCCGATCTATGCTTGTATCATTGCAAAATGCTGTTGTCTGATTTTATATGGTGCTAATTGGGCTCAACAATCTCATTTCATTAACCATGACTTGATGTTGAATAAAGTCCCCTTGCTACTATTGCATTCTCATCATCTTCCGGTATTTTCAGGTCCTGGCTGTAAAGAAAATCAACTTTTCTGCATTCCCAGGCCATCCTTCTGATTTGTTCATTGAGTTGGTTGCAAATATTTCAAGGCTAAATCATCCAAACCTTGCTGAGTTAGTTGGCTACTGTTCAGAGCATGGGCAGTGCTTGTTGGCATATGAATTCTATCAAAATGGTTCTCTGTGTGACTTACTTAACCTGGTGGATGATCAAAGCAAACCACTGTCCTGGAATAGCCGTGTAAAGATTGCTCTTGGATCTGCAAGGGCATTAGAGTAAGTGGAACATGCCTGTCAACCCTTCGTATTAATCTGGAATTAAAAATTCATGTCAATGACAATCATCGGCATTCTGCAGATACCTACATGAAACATGTTCGCCGTCTGTGATCCACAAGAATTTCAAGTCATCAAACATTTTACTGGATAATGAGCTGAACCCTCACCTTTCGGATTCTGGATATGGAGATCTTATTCCTAACCAGGAATTCCAGGTAATGTCGTGCACTATATCCTCAGACTTCCTGACAACCTGCCAGGAATATCACACAATTTAATGTTAATCATCAAAGGGAAATGCTAGAATTATTTGCCATTTTGCAGCTGAAACATATTATCATTTTGTTTATGTCAATTATCCATAATTAAGTATTTCACATAGCATGATGCTAGTTTAATATGGATATTAGTGGAGCAAACATGAGTTGCTGTTCAACTATTACTTGTTAGTTGGATGCAAGGCTAGATAGTATCTGATCGAACAAGTGAGATGATACTGAGTTTGGTGTTCTGCATATTTCGCAATGCAGGTGCTAATGATCATAATTTAGGGCCAAACATTTCTGTCAATAATTACTTACTTACATATCATCAATTCCAGGAATCAGAAGAAAACTCAGGATATAGGGCACCTGAGATAGCCATGTCTGGCCAATACTCACTGAAGAGCGATGTATATAGCTTCGGAGTAGTCATGTTAGAGCTCCTCACTGGCCGCAAACCTTTTGACAGGTACGCACCGCAATCAAATACTACTGCACTATCCATATCTCTTCCTGAAATTGTTTCAGAAGTGCCCAAGAATATTCAGGCAACTCCCTGTAAACTGTAATAAGAACATGTAGCCCACTGAAGTGTACTGAACTTCCAGTTACTGTCTGAAATGAATCACCGCAGGTCCCGACCACGGTCCGAGCAGTCGCTGGTCCGATGGGCCGCCCCGCAGCTGCACGACATCGACGCGCTGGACCAGATGGTCGATCCAGCGCTCCAGGGGCTGTACCATTCCAAGTCCCTGTCCCGCTTCGCCGATGCGATAGCTCTTTGTGTGCAGGTGCATTCCATAACACCTCCTCTTGCAGTTCTCATGTGTCTCTGAAATTTTTTTTTGCCACACCGCTGACGCTTGTCCTGAAACCTGAGCAGGCAGAGCCAGAGTTCCGGCCGCCGATGTCCGAGGTCGTCCAGTCGCTGGTCCGGCTCGTGCAGCGGGCGAACATGACGAGGATGTCCAGCAGCGAGAGCTACACGCGGCGCGACGGCGAATCCGGCGACTACGCAGTATAAGCGTCACACTGTTGTACATAGGCCTGAAAGTGTTCCAGAGACCTTTTGGGAAGTAGTAACAGTTGTACAGATTTACAGTTTTGTTGCCGAGTCTTAGGGTCATTCTTGTTCATCCGTCCCAGCAGCAGCCAGTAGATGCTGTCCGCCGTAGCAGTGAAGTCGTATTCAGTGACAGTTTTCTGCCGCGTTATGATTCTTCTTTGAAAGAAAAAAATCCTTGTGCAATTGGGACGGTGATAGTAAAAATCCCCCTTTTTTTTGCGAATGTGTCCTTGTATCACCCTGATCGAACAGCGAAATGAAACCTCTAGTCTCATCAAAACATAAAATAAAATAAAACGAACCTCTAGCGAAATCAACCAGCATCATCCGCTTGATACAAAGGAAAAAGGACGCCTGAGAAGCTGGGGAGAAGAACATATCCGCATACCATGATTGGTTACTGACAAGCACCGGCCACCGCGACGAAGTGGCGGGCGCCCTGCGCACACGCCGCCGGCCGAGGGAAGGAGAGAGCTCGCGTTTCGTTCGCCACGATCTCTTGGCGCGCGCTCCTCGGAGAAGAGAGACGCCGATCGTGCGCACGCGTGCGTGTGTGTGTGGGCTCAGCGGTCGCGCAGCTCGTCTGTGCCCTTGGTATGGGCTATTGGGCTGTCGCGTGCACTGTACGTAACAAGCCCAGCCAGCGCTCCCGGTAGGTAGTAGGTTAGTGTAGGGGGGGTAGCCGATGATGATGGAGTAAACAAATCCGAACCCAGCAAAGCAGCACCCCCCCGCCGCCGAAGGCGCGGCGCAGCATCCTCTCTCTCCCCTCCACTCCCCCCGCCGAGCGACCGACGGTACCACCAACCTCCGCTGTCAGCCTAGGCTCGAAGGACCAGCGCCGCGGTGCGTCACTCGCCTGCATCTCCAGGTACGCTTGTGTGTGTGTCTCTCTCTCCGGCTTCCGTTACGCCGCAGATTTAGTTTAGCTCCAAAGTACAGCAAGCAGATTTCGCCGCAGCTGACGCGGCCGAGCAGATTCACTCCGCAGGGCATCGACCACGGGGATCCCTCCGCACGGCAGGGAAGAGGTTGATGTGAAAGAGAATCTAATCAGCAGGGCTAGTCCTGGCTCGCATGCTCCAACATGCTCCATGCTAAGGAGACACTGAGGAAGATGTACTCAGTCGCCAAGGGCTACTACTGCGGGGGCCTAGCGGCGCCCAACACGTTTCCAGGTAGCTCTCCTTCCAAGCTCGAATCTGTTCACCAGCCCCTCTACATTCCAGTTCAAAGGCATTTCTAACTCGTTCGTTCTTCTTAATATAACAGCAGCATGGGATCTAAGGCATTCTCTCAACCCCTCAAGGAAAGCGCCGGGGTTTGTTAATCCATGCAGGGCCCGTTCATATGCGCACATCGTGGGAAGCCCTGCCGACCAAGAGATTGTGATCGCTCTGGGAAGCAATGTAGGGGATAGGATCAGTTCGTTCGACAGGGCGCTGCGGCTGATGAAAGACTCGGGCATAAAGATCACCAGACACGCCTGTCTGTACGAGACCGCCCCTGAGTATGTGACGGACCAGCCGCGGTTCCTCAACTCCGCTGTTCGGGGCACCACCAAGCTGGGGCCTCATGATCTGCTCAAGAAGCTGAAGGAGATCGAGAGGGATATAGGGCGGACCGCCGGGATAAGGTACGGCCCAAGGCCGATCGATCTGGATATTCTCCTGTATGGCGACTCCCAGATCAGTACCGAGACCCTGACTGTGCCACATGAGCGCATCCATGAGAGACAATTCGTTTTAGCGCCTCTTGTTGACCTTCTAGGGTCCTCGGCTGACGATCATATGGAGAAAAGCTGGCACTCCCTTTCGAAGTGCAGCGGTGGGTTCTTTGATGTGTGGAACGAGCTTGGTGGTGAATCTTTAATTGGGACACAAGGTATCAAGAGGGTTATGGCTGTTGGAAATCGTCTATTGGATTGGAGTGAGAGGACCCTTGTCATGGGGGTGCTTAACTTGACGCCGGACAGCTTTAGTGACGGAGGTAAGTTTCAAGAAGTGGAGGCTGCTGTTGCTCAGGCCAAGTTGTTGATATCAGAAGGCGCGGACATAATTGATATTGGTGCTCAATCCACCAGGCCCTCTGCAACAAGACTATCTGCAAGTGAAGAACTTGAGAGGCTGGTCCCTGTTCTGGATGCAATCGTCAAAATCCCCGAGATGGAAGGGAAGCTGATCTCAGTAGACACATTCTACGGACAAGTTGCTGCTGAAGCTGTAAAGAGAGGAGCCACCATGATTAATGATGTGTCTGGCGGACAGCTTGACCCAAGTATTCTTGAAGTTGTAGCTGAACTTGGAGTTCCATATGTTACCATGCACATGAGAGGTGATCCATCAACTATGCAGAGTGAACAGAATTTACAGTATGATGATGTCTGCAAAGAAGTTGCTTCTGAGTTATACACACGGTTAAGAGAAGCAGAGTTGTCTGGAATTCCTTTGTGGAGGATAGTTCTTGATCCCGGCATTGGGTTTTCCAAGAAACTCAGACATAATCTTGAAATAATCAAGGGCTTGGGATCCATTAGAAAAGAGATGGGTAAAGTGAGTTTAGGTGCTTCACATGTGCCAATATTACTTGGACTCTCAAGAAAAAGTTTCTTAGGTGAAATATGCAATCGTGCCGATCCAGTTGAGAGAGATGCAGCTACAGTTGCTGCTAATGCAGCTGGGATTAGGAATGGTGCTAACATATTAAGGGTTCATAATGTTGGATATGGCGTGGATGCTGCAAAAGTCTCTGATGCATTGCGCATGTAAAAAGTACACCGCCAGAATAGAATTGAGACCAGTCTCCAGTTTTGTACAAGAGAATGGTGATGTAGATTTGTAGAGTAGTTACTGTCACATCACTGGCTTCTCAGTTCATACCTCATACCATATCGGGTGTATGATCACTTAATAAAGCAATGAAAGCTTGTCTATAACTTTTGCCATAAACCAAAGATGTACATTTTCTTGTGCCGGCTCCTTCCTAGAATCTTCAAGGAAGCAAAGGTAAACTCTCAACTCAGATCATCCAGAGAGTAACCAAGAAAAAAAGGTTGTAAAGGCTGCTACTAAGTTTTCTGCGTAATTTCTTATTTAACACTATCATATAATTTATTTTAATTCAACAAATTCCAATGGATTTTGACAATTTTGGAATTTCAAGTTGTTTCAGGTCCTTTGTTTTTGCACCTTTAGATTGTTATGTGTTATTAGCTCACATATTGTTATGCAAATTTTATTCCAGCTTGCTTTTCCGTGACACTTCCTTCTCTTTGTGACTCCGTATTTTTGTTTTGATCTTGTTGTACCAAATGAGGAAACTCATGCTTTGCAAGTGCCGTATGATATTACTGGGCTTCAAGGGCTGGTCTGTGATCTATTTTTTTTCCGAGGGTTTAATATTGAGACCTTCTGTGATATACTTAGACCTTCTGTGATATACTTTGCCTGAAATTGTCTACTCGAAAGCATTATTTGTTGCCACAGAGTTGATTTCCATCTCTCATGCAGTTTTCTGGGTTTTATCAAACTTCTTGTGACTCCCTATATGTGTTTTGATCTTGTTGTACCTGATGAAGAAACTTATGCATTGCAAGTGCCGTATGACATTACTAGGCCCCAAAGCTTGGTCTATGATCTAACCAGTTTTCTGAGGGTTTTATTGTCTAGATGCGAGGCCTCTGTAATGCACTTTATTTGGAATTCTCCAGTTGAGAGCATCATTGTTGCTACAGAGTATGTTGGCATCTCTAGCTTTTGGAGGTTTTAAATGAACTTCTTGTTGTGACTCGTTATTTGTGTTTTGATCTTGTTGTACCCAATGATGAAACTCATGCATTGCAAGTGCCGTATGACATTACTAGGCTTCAAGGCTTGGTCTATGATCTAACCAGTTTTCTGAGGGTTTATTATGTGATTGTGAGACCTTTTGTAATGTACTTTGCTTGGATTTGTCTGCTTGAGAAAATCATTTGTTGTTTACAGAGTTGATTTCCATTATAGCGGAGGCTTCTAAAAATAGTTCTGGTTGGTTTATGATCCAATGAGGAAACTTATGCATTGCAAGTGCTGTATGACATTACTAGGCCTCAAGGCTTGGTCTATGATCTAACCAGCTTTCTGAGGGTTTTATTTTCTAGATGCAAGACCTTTTTACTGCTTTTCGCATGGAATTTTCTACTTGAAAGCATCATCTGTTTCTATACAATTGTTTTCCACCTTGGCATTTTTAGTTTTAAATCTTAACTGCTTCCTAATAATTAAAAAGTTTACCTGTGATTCGCTTCTTGTGCATTTTTGTTCCTCCTGTGTCCACTGATGAAACCTTAAGAACTGCGTGCTGGATCATTATACCGCCATAGAACATGGCTTGTCCATGATATCAGTGCAGGTTTGGCAAGGGCTTGCCCCTTTTATACTATTGGGCACTTGTTAGCATATTTTGTACAGATTTGTTGTGTAAATTGAAGCTATTCTAGCTTGCCGGCAATCCTGTTCTACTCAATGAGGAAATTCATGCATCGCAAGTGCCGTATGACATGCCCTCAAGGCTTGGTCTTTGATTTAACCTGATTTCTGAGGGCTTTATTATTGTTTAAATGCATGACCTTTTTAATATGTTTTTTTTTTGGAAATGTCTACTTGGGATCGTCATTTGTTCCTACAGGATTGACTTCCACCTTTCGTACATATTTCGCTTTTGAATATCCATAGGTGGCTTCTTGTGCATTTCTGTTCCTGCCATGCTCACCGATGAAACCATATGAACTGCCAGTGCCTGATGGTTACAGTCATGTCAATTGTATTGATGCAGGATTTAAAAACCGACCAGTTTTCTACCGGCTTTGAAGGATCTCCATGTGTGGCTCCTGTGCCATTTTTATCCCTGGCCACTGCTGAAATCGCAAGTAACTGCAAGTGTGGGATGATCATTGCTAGAGGAAACCCAATCAGTGATTCAAGTCGGGTTTTCGAGGCCTTGTCTTCTCTAGATGTATTGGACTTCCCTGTCAAATGATTATATATATGCCTCAAGGACTCTTATTCTTGACACGCTGTTCTGTGCCATGTATATTTTTCCTTGGGAGTTGTTCATAAGGTGCAATGGCACAATGTGCTCGATTTGCTAAGAGGCTTTGTTTTCCTTCCCTGAAGTACAATCATCATCTAAATAGTTGAGCGTGAAAAAGTCAGAAGGAAATTTGAAAATCATCAGCCAAAGTTCTCAAAAACGCTGTCTGTACAAGAGCTTAAAAATCATGTGGAATCTTGTCAAATGTTAAGTATCGGTTCATGTTCTGAATGTTCCAAGAGCTCGTCTACTGAAATTATGTGCTTTACTATTGCTCCGTCGGTTGACTAATGACTAGTTGCTCTGGAGCAAGAGTCAGAGGAGAACACGAGAGATGCGATCTTGACCGTACACAGGCCATCGATCGACGGCCCGAAACCGCCCAGCGACACTCCGCGTTCCCCTTCCGCTCTCGCGCATCTGGGATCGAGCAAGACAATAATCCTGTCGCCGTCGTCGACTCCCAAATTACCACCTCGCCCCCAATCGTCTTCGGTTCAGATCGGCGTCCCAGATCGTCGGAGCATCGGATTCGCGGCGAGCCGACGGCGAAGACCATGGAGACGCCGCCGCCGTTCCAGGAGTCGGCCCACTGCGACGTCTGCCGCTGCACCTTCTCCACTTTCCGCCGCCGCGTACGCGTCCTCCCCCTCCCTCCCTCCCTCTCATCCGTGCAGAGATTCTCTTCGTTTGGCCGCGTCCCTGATCTCTGACTGATTTGACGCTCTCGCAGCACCACTGCCGCAGCTGCGGGAGGACGCTCTGCCACGAGCACTCTTCGTACCACATGGTAGGGAACCTCAAAACTGAGCAAGTTTGTGAGTGTAGGGAGTCAAGGGTTCCCAAGCTTGCTTGATTAAACTTTTTGCTTCGATTGGTTCCAGGCCCTGCCGCAGTACGGGATATACACGGACGCCAGGGTCTGCTACGAGTGCTTCAACAAATCATCATCCAGGTAGCTTAGCTCACTAGTTTGCTACAATCTGATGAATCTGACCGCGCAAACACTGACTATGTTTGGTCTGGATATAAACTGAATTTTTGTCTATCTTCCCGTGCGATGTTGCAGACGCGGGGGTGTTGATAACGCGAGTTCTGCCGGGAGCGTTTCGGGTGCTGCAGACTCCTTTTCAGGGCTGAATTTGGATAAAGATGATGATTCGTTGCCCACGAGAAGTTCAGCGGTTCAGACTCCAGTTGCCGTTATCGAGTGCAAATGCAGGATGCCTTTGTGCATATGCGAGGCACCAAAACCTGAACCTGCGCCTGTAAAGGTTGACGACAATCCGATCCATTTAATCGATTGTTGTAGGTGTATATTAACATAATTATTCTTATGTACCAGAATATCAGTGCCGCTTCGTCAACTGCACAATCAAACCCAAAGCCTAAAAAACCTTCTAGCAACCAGCAGTCATCTGAATCAAGCTCGAAGAAGGCTTCAGCTACTTCCAGCAGCAACTCAAGGTTCGGTAGACTTGTCATGTTCTGGCATTGTTAAGAGGAATTCTAACTTATTGTCATATATGTCTCTCGTAATCTTCGTAGTATGCTTTTGCACTATGTGATCAACTTTGTTTGGCAAGATCTATTGCATATTTTGGTCATTATCTTAAATGCCAGGACCTATACATTCTTTGTAATATGAAGATTACATATGTGCATTAGGCACAAACATTTTGCCTGTAGCTGACCTTCTCATCTCTGTGTCCTGATTGTTGTTATTCCAGCTCATTCTTAAATCTTGGCCTGATGAGCAACGACAGCAATGATAAGACTCCGTCTGACTATGAAGTTACTGGAGAGGTAAGCTTAGGAACAGCTCAATAGTGCTCATTTTCTGTTTCTTTATTCAACCCATCAGGTACTTGCGATATCTCTGGCCTGGCATTCTAGGAGTTTTCTGTTAAAAATCCAATCTTCATTCCTTTTTAGGGACTGAGAGAAGCGATTAAGGGTGGGGATATTAAAGCTGTGAAGAAACTTCTTAGCCAGGTACTGTTTCTAGCTTTTCTCTCGTTTTATTTTTATCTACTTGTTTTTTACAATTACATTGCGCAGGGAGTCGATTCTAACTACTGCGACAAGCAAGGATTCACTTTGCTACATTTGGTATGTGGTTGTTTTACCAACTCCCTTGTGGTCAACTTATATTTGCACATCATTGTACCATTTTGTGTAGCCGTTTGCTTATAAATGTTCGGTCCTACAAGGGAAACACCATTTGCGATGTAAAGGCCAGAGCACACCCATGCATCTGAATGATATAAAACACGTGTGCACTAATACTGAAATGAGATGTATCTGCTGATAAATTAAGTATCCAAAGATTCACTTGACCAGATTACATTGCCTTCTCTGGAACTGTTGCTTCTGTATGTGCCAAATACAGATGATATCCCCCCCACAATTAAGAACCCCTTTGCACGCCAACATGATTACTTATCCTGTTCATTTTTTTAATAATTTAGTGGTGCACATGCTTTATTGTGCTACAGAAGATTGTTGTGTTTGGCACATACATATAGAAACGAGCAAATCACCATCTACTGAACATCTATCTGCCTATGGACAATCGCAGGCTGCGCTATTTAACCAGACTGAGATTGCTCTTATTCTCATGGATAGTGGAGCCAATATTCAACGCAAAAATGGGCAAGGTTGGTTGCTTTTACTATCTGAGGCAGTTTTATCATGGATAGCATATATTGCTCAAATACTGTACATTGTCGAGTTCCTAAAGTTGATTTATAATCTTCTTAAGCACAAAAGTTTCTTTCATCAACATGTTCCTATCCGATCTACCAATCCACTGAATTAATATTGATACCGTCGAATGTTCTTTACACACATATTCGTGCAGTTCAAACCAAAATACGAGCTAGCATGGACAAAAGGAAGAGTTTAATTGGATTGCAAGGCTCTTTGGTGGCTTTGATGTTTTTTATGCTTATGTATTCTGTCAACTACTATAAGTTGTGATGGAATAAAAGCCTATCTCCACGGGCTTTTCCAGACAGCCTTGCAAAGTTAGCTGGAAAGAACCTAGCTAACAGCATATATGCAACATTTTAGCTTTTAGCTTGTAGATAGAAGTAGATAAGCTAAAATACTATATACATCCACACTTGATATACAATAGAATGATTGCTCTAAAATACTATATACATCCACACTTGATATACAATAGAATGATTGCTCTAGATTACTTCGTTCTGAATGCTACTTTTAATCATCAATAGTGCTGTGCCCAAATGACGGTGACAGAATCGATAACTTTGATGAACTTTTTGAGCAGGGGAAACTCCTTTGGATTGTGCCCCGCCCATGCTGCAGTACAAAATGCGGCAGAGGGTGGAAGAGCTTGCTGCGTCACAAAGACCTGTATGAGGGAGATGGTCTCTGTTTGGGCCTTTCTGCTGGCCTCCCATCTTTCGACGTGCCGAAGACGGTTATCTGCTCCTGAGTGATTGCAAATAAACTGCTTGAGGGGGTTCGGTGATTCATTTAGGTATCACAGCATCGTCGTGTATTAATGCTGGAATCTCACAGGGAGTGGTCTTTTGCTCCTGAATAAGTTATGCTGCCCAATCTTCATAATTTCTTCTTGTATTTATGTTTCGACATCATGACTTCTTCCCCAGATCCATTGTATACTACTAATACTACTCCCTGGCGCCCATGTTGAAAAAGTAAATGACGTTTCTGGCATTATTGATATGTTGCCAAACACAACAAAGTTTTAGCCAATATTTCCTCTCGCGAGATGGTACTTTGTTTGTGAACGCGAGGAAGCATATAATATTACGAGGGGATTTGTATATTGCTATGAAAAGCTAATGATATTTTGGTACTAGTACATTGTTTCACATTCACATGGGTGATTGAAATGGTTTTTCCTTAGAGGTGGTTGAGTCTTGGTATTTGTTTTGCATTATACTAGGTGCATCGATTAAAAGAGTGTATTATTATTTCACGCGCTGTCCATGTCACGTCGCACCCCCTGGTCGAGCTACCCACAAGGCCACCACGCGGATGAAGTCAGAGCTCGTCACAGCCTCGTCAGCGCCGCCGCGGCGACCCAGATCTTTTCAGCGCGCCGGCGAAAATATCTCGGGCCCGTATTCTTATCCATCTTCCTCGCCGATCTTCTCTCTGACCGGACGCAGCTCCGTTCTGTTGAGGATAGCGACCACCGAACTCATCGGCGACCGCGACAGCCGAAACCCATGATGAATCATGGATAGAACTGGATAGCGGTCGATCGATCTTCCAGTAAAAATAGTCACCGAAACAAACCAGCGCAGGAGCGTTGCTTTTTCCAAAAGGCACTAGCTTACTTAAACATCTTGTCTGGTGTCCCCCTGGAGCTAAAGTCGAGGTCGTGGCAAAACAAAACCTAATTATTACTAGCCGAGAAAGGATAGAAAAGATGGCATAGAATACACAGCACAAGTTGCTGCCGGGACAAAAGGCGCGACGTCACGGCAGCCACCAGCCCATCCCAAACCCAAACCTCATTACCATCGACCAGAAAATATCATCGTTTGCTTGTTTGTGCCGGGAAAATATCCATAGTCTTTCTTTCTTCTTTGTACCAAACGCGAGATCGTGGTTTCTGAAAATATCTCGGCCGCGGTACCGTCGAACCATCCGGATCGGAATAAACAAGGCACGAGGTAGGCGGTGCAGCGCGGCCACCTGCCGCACGCGCTCGCGCGTGACACTGTGGCGGATATTTACCGCCCCTCCCCAAGGCCACGTGGAAAAGCGGCGCCACCAAGGAAATAAAAGAGAAACCTCCGTCGGCCGGCCGAGGCATTCGAGATCTTTTCTGTTTTCTCATCTCTCTCTCTCTCGCTCTGGCTGGTCGTGCGGTGCTGGGAAGGAGACGACGATGGAGGAGGAGGAGGGGCGGGCCGGCCTGCGGGAGCTCGCGCGCTTCCCGGTAAGCGTTCTCTTCTTCTTCGTCTTCCCCGTCTAATTACCCGCAGATTTGTGCAGCTCTGGATTGATTCTGAAGTTGTTTCTTTGCTATGGCAGGACGTGATGGTGGTGTGCTCTTCGGCCGGATGGACGGACCAGAAGCACATGCTCTACCTAGGCTTGTTGCAGGAGTCGTTCGTGAACCGGTTACACGACGGTGAAATCAGCTTCAGGGGCCTCTTCGATCTCTCCCCAGGACCAGGAGCTTCAGGGCCCAAGCAACCGTCCAAGGTTGACAGAGCAAAGGTTGAGCCGACCAGAACGCCTTGCTGTGGAAATCAGGGAGATGGGGAAGTCCATTCCATGGATGATGATGATGATGATGATGCATCGTCCACTGAGACCGTGCAAGAGTCCTGCTCCCAAGCAAGCGCGACGAGCTCTGGACCATCTTCCCCGTGCCATTCTGCCAAGCGCGGGCGCTCCCCTTCTAGCACTGCAGGTACGTTGTTCCTCAAAGATGCTCCCTCCGTTTTTAAATATAAGACGTTTTAGATATTTAAACACCGACTACGTATAGATGTATATAGACCCATTTTGCTTCGTGTATAGGCATATAGCCTGTATTGAAATCTCTAAAAAAAAGCTTATGTTTAGGAACACTTATGTTTTAGTTTGCTAGTTCAACTTATGTTTGTCTTGAATACATTGATTTCGTAGCACCGTCTAGTTTACTCAGCTATGTGTTTTACCAAGAATAAATGACCAAAAGTTCAAAGAAGAAAGGATAAACGATCAATCACCCTGCCAGTCCCTCCATTCCGAATTACTTGTCGCCGGTATAAATGTATCTAGATGTATTTTAGTTCTAGATATATCCATTTCTACGACGAGTAATTTGGAACGGAGGGCGTAGCAACGAAATCGGGGATGACACCACTAGTCCTCATTGACGCACATTTTTGTGGAGTACGTATAAGATTATGAACAGACATCTTCAAATTAGTCTGTTTTCATAGAGTTGGGTGACACGGCAAGGTTCTTACAAGGGAACTACTTGTGCATTTCCTCAGAGGGGTCGGATCAGAACTTCATCGACGAGGATACGATCACGAGAGAAACCGGAGAATCAAGAGAAGGACGACGGCGCAGCATCAAGCGACTCAAAGTCTGCTGACATGATCAAGTAAATGAGATATCTGTTCTTCACCTTTCAATCGTGTTATTATATTGATGTTCGAGAAATCAATGTTCATATTTTTACGGAATCATTCTAACGTCTGCACGCCCCATGGTTTTGCAGGCAGTTCATCATCCAGGAATGCACGAGAGAAGGGTACTGATGTAATGTGATCACGGTCGTCTTTGTGCAAGGTCATGGAGCAAAAGGAAAATTCACACACTGTTTGTTTAGGTTGTTCTTTGTGGTCGATCGAATCGACTGGTGTTGCCTACTCACCCGGTGAAATCACCTAGAGTTCTAGAATAGAGATCGAGACTCGAGTAACACGTATGAAGCCCAAGCTTGTTGTTAAGTTTAGTAGATTTGTGTAGTGCAAGTTTGAACAAAGATAGTTTTACAGACAATAGCTTTTTCGACACCGAATTTTGTTGAGACTTTGATGGAACACACGTGAACAGAGATATAGATAGACATGAGACGTAAGGTGCGGCTCTTTCTCTATTTCATGTCTTTGGAGAGAATACATGCTTAGGGCACACAAATTTCCTCCCGCATCCGTCCATGAATAGAGACTAGTCCATGGACACGGATGCAGGAGACCACTATCCTGTCCATAAAAAGTTCAAATGTATTTCGATCCATACAGCATGCCGGATCACACCAGCGTCGGACCGCATGCCCGATCACAATCAAAAAGAGGCAAATATGCTTAATTTTTACATGCCCGAATCCAAAGAATATTAGTCCGGTAGTCTGTGCATTTCTGTCCTGCCGGACCGACAGTCCCAGCCGTCTGCTCCTTGATCAAGGAGGTGTTGTCGCCACCGCGTAGGCAGCATCTACCTCCGCGTCCACGTATGCCTCTGCCACGTCCTCATTCTCCACCGCCGCCAAATGATCTTTCTGCTGCTGTAACATCTGATAGCGGACGGATTGCACGATAATTCTTACGTCAGCATCCAGAGAGTCCACATTCAAGGTCAACATCTTGCGTCCTCCGCATTGGCAACGATCTTCAACTTCTCTTCCTCGAGCACAGCCTTCCTCTTTTCAATCATGGTCCTCCTCTCTTCGAACTTGAGCTTCTTGTCTGTCGCCTCCATCAATAGTTTGAACCATCTGGCAGCGTCCGCCACGGCCGTGCCGACCGCCTCATCCGCCACGACCTCCACGCCCAATGCCACCACCAGGACCATTGTTAGCCAACCGCTTCTTGAGCTTCTCCTTCTTTGCGGTGTTCGCTTTGACGCGGCGAGTTTGCCGCATCGCCGAGCTGATCTTCTGGGCGAGCGTGATACTCGGATCCTTCGGCACCTCCGCCGTCTCCGTCTCGACAGGTTCTCCGACGGTTTGATGCGTCGGCGGCTGCTACCTCTTGAGCACTGCGTTGGTTTTCCCTTGAAGATGAAAGGGTGATGTAGCAAAACAGCGTAAGTATTTTCCTCGGTTTTTGAGAACCAAGGTATCAATCCAGTAGGAGACCACACGCGAGTCACCTCGTACCTACACAAACAAATAAGAACCTCGCCAACCAACATGATAAAGGGGTTGTCAATCCCTTCACAGCCACTTGCAAGAGTGAGATCTGATAGAGATAATGATAATAAGATAAATATTTTTGGTATTTTTATGATATAGATTGAAAGTAAAGATTGTAAAATAAAATAGATTAGAAACTTGTATGATGGAAAATAGACCCGGGGGCCATAGGTTTCACTAGTGGCTTCTCTCAAGATAGCATAAGTATTACGGTGGGTGAATAAATTACTGTCGAGCAATTGATAGAAAAGCGAATAGTTATGAGAATATATAGGTATAATCATGTATATAGGCATCACATCCGTGACAAGTAGACCGACTCCTGCCTGCATTTACTATTATTACTCCACACATCGACCGCTATCCAGCATGCATCTAGAGTATTAAGTTCATAAGAACAGAGTAACGCCTTAAGCAAGATGACATTATGTAGAGGGATAAACTCATGCAATATGATATAAACCCCATCTTTTTATTCCCGATGGCAACAATACAATACGTGTCGTTTCCCTTTCTGTCACTGGGATCGAGCACCGCAAGATTGAACCCAAAGCTAAGCACTTCTCACATTGCAAGAAATATCAATCTAGTAGGCCAAACCAAACTGATAATTCAAAGAGACTTGCAAAGATAACCAATCATACATAAAAGAATACAGAGAAGATTCAAATATTGTTCATAGATAAACTTGATCATAAACCCACAATTCATCGGATCTCGACAAACACACCGCAAAAGAAGATTACATCAAATAGATCTCTAAGAGAATCGAGGAGAACTTTGTATTGAGATCCAAAGAGAGAGAAGAAGCCATCTAGCTACTAGCTATGGACCTGAAGGTCTGAGTTAAACTACTCACACATCATCGGAGGGGCCATGGAGTTGATGTAGGGGCCCTCCGTGATCAATGCCCCCTCCGGCAGAGCTCCTAAAAAGGCCTCAAGATGAGATCTCTTGGGTACAGAAGGTTGCGGCGGTGGAAATAGGGTTTCATGGTGCTCCTGTGTAGCGACCAGACCTCAAACGGTCCAATCTCTGTGCTCAGGTGTCATCCCTGGATCAGTAATGCTGACACCACACAGTACTTGAAGGATTTATAACAGAGTAGCAATCACACACTTATTACAACGAGTGTCTCAAAAGAGAACTTATTACAATAAATATGGCTTAAGGCCATCTAATAACGATAAGAGCGGAAGACTTGAAAGATAAGTGAGTCCATCAACTCCAACGGCATCACTGAGTATAAAACCACGACCTAAAAGCACCTTACTCGTCGTCTGAAAAGTCTGCAACATGAACATTGCAGCCCGAAACGGGTCAGCACATGGAATATGCTGGCAATGTAACACATAGAGAGCAATGAAGGAATACGGCTATACTACATGCATATTTGGCTGGTGGAAAGCTCTATGGTTACAGTTTTGCGTAAAGCCAATTTTCCCCTACTGCAAAGGAATAAATTTTATTTAACTATCATGGTGGTTGTTAAACATTGAGAATGGTTGACAGCATTCTCAATCCCAATTAAGAAACATCAATAAACCCAACAATATTAATTTAGAGTAACATGATGAGATTCACATGATAATCCAAGTACTAGATACTCAAGACGTACATAACTGAGGACACGGCTAATCATGATTAGTTTATACACTTTGCAGAGGTTTGCGCACTTTTCCCCACAAGACTCGATCTCCTCCGTTGGGATTCTCGCACTACATGGTGTTTGATAAACGGATGACCGAGACATAGTCTTTCAGAAGCGCTAGCACCTTACGATCGGGTAGACCGTTACACCTACTTTTCCCTACATCTGCTAGTCTACCACTGTAAGAGTTCGCACGACTTACTCAACTATGCTAGAGCCCATAGTAGCTTGTGGCTGCACACGGAAGTTTCTAGCATGAATAATCTCATGATCCCTTTGAGCCTGGGTGGCGGTCCAAAAGAAAAACAGGCAATCGCTGGAATACCCAGGTGCCTCAATCCACCCAGATGTGTATTTAAGTTGCCACCTTAGATAAACCATTAATTAAACAAACTCACATCTGTCATGGATTTCATTCACCCAAATCCACGTCTACTAGCATAGCATGGCATAATAAGCAAACGTAGAAGTAACTCCCAAAGGTTTGATAAATAACAGGTGATAGGTACTACCTCAACTACTTCCCAAACCTACAATTTAATTAGATCCTAGTCATGCAATGTGTGAGGGTTGATCTAATGCAATAAAACTGGGTAGTAGGAGGTATGATCAAAGTGTTACTTGCCTTGCTGATGATACGTGAAACCTAGCGATTCGAAATAGCAAGCGGCGCAATCCGGGTACTCTATCGCAAACAAACAAGCATACAATAAGTACTCAACTAATGCACAGGTAAAACTCAAATAAGAGATCTAACCAGAAAGTTCAACTTAAGAACTCCGGTTGGCAAAAAGAACCAAATCGAACGAAGCAACGAAAGACAAACGGCAAAAGAAACAGGCTTCGTTTACTATTCTGGATCTAGGGCAACTTTTACAGAGGCAAAAACTTGTTTGAGTTGGTTAAACGGAAAGAGGGTTTCGAGATGAACTCCAGGCGCTTGAATCGTCTGATTCCGATAAACGAGCGAGAAGTTATACTAGAACAAAAATCGGATCAGGAATCGCGATCGGAAAAATCGCGGATTTAATCTGAGAAAAAGAAAAATGACGAACAGGTTAACGAACGAACGTTCGTTATCTGATTCTAAAAGATGAACGCGTTCGTTAAAACGAACGAACGAGCGAACGCTCGCTAATTAACTAAACCGAGAAAAAAAACCAATCTATCTAAAAATCGAATCTAAAAAAACCGAAAAAACCCGGCGGCGGCGGGGCGACGGCGGCGGCTAGGGTTTGCGGGCGGGGCGGCGCGGGGCGGCGGCGGGTGGCGGCGCGGCGCGGCGCGGCTATGGTTAGGGTTTGGGACGGGGCGCGGTTGGGCTATTCGGGCCTCGGGGCGGCGCTAGTTAAAGGCCTCGGCCAGGGAGTCCTGGCCGGATATGGCCTGTAGGTCGGTTCGGACTTTTTTTAAATAATTACGCTCAGAAAAAAACAAAAGGAATACTAAACGGACTCCAAAAATCCTGAAATAAATTTTCCCCAGCTTCTAAAATCAAGCCGCACAGGATGAATATTTATTTGGGGCCTAAATGCAATTTTGAAAAACGCGCATTTTTCCTAAATTCAAATAAAATAGCAAAAGAACCAAAATAAAATCTTATTTGATTTTATTATTAAATCCTCAATATTTCTTTATTTTGGAAAAGTCATTTTATTCCCTCTCTCATACTTTTATAATAGAAATAATTGAAGATAATGTAAGTGCATCTAGTGCCACCCCTAGTTGGTTTTGGAGAATTAACGAAAAACCTAGTTGAGGGACTAATGTGTTTGTGAGAATTGCAGGATAACACATGTAGAAGTCCCTCATTGATTCGGTTTTCCTACCAGAGATGACCCCTAAAAATGAATGAAGACATTGAAGTCAAAGGTGGTATGTGAAGACATTCACATTGAAGACTATGACAAGAGAAGACATCGCATGAAGACTATGGAGCGTGAAGACTTAGTTCTTTCATCGTTCTTTTTCTTCTTTGTTGAGTCATAGGAACCACCGTACTGTTAAGTGGGGTCCAAAAGAACCAGTCAGAATGACTGAAGTGATGCTTAACCAAAATCCTATGTCTTCGAGTGAAGACTATGAGAGCAAATCTTGTCCAGAGTTGGATAAGTCAGCTTTGCTTGTAGCCCAAATAAAGTTGCCGTGTGTGTTTGAAATATGACCGTTGGAACACGTGTCAGTTCCTTAGTGACCGAGGGTCATTTCGAACAAATCAGGTCGGGTTGCCTAGTGGCTATAAATAGCCCACCCCCTACAATCATAAACGGTTGGCTACTCAGAGTTAGAGTACGGCTTTTGTCGTTTGAGAGCAACCCACCTCGAAGCCTTTGAGAGAGAATTCCTTGCGAGGATAAAGCCCTAACCACCCAGAGCCAAAGAGTGTTAGGCATCACTTAAGTCTTCCTGTCTGTGTGATCTGAAGACTTATTACACTTGAGGACTGTGAATCCTCCAGCCGGTTAGGCGTCGCGTTCTGAGCATCCAAGAGTCATTGTGGATCACCGGTGAACGAAGTCTGTGAAGGTTTGGAAGTCTACCTTGAAGACTTACCAGAGTGATTGGGTGAGGACTGGGTGTCCTTAGCTCAAGGGGAATAAGGTGAAGACGAGGTCTTCTGAGTTGAATCTCAGCCTCCCTAACCAGACGTACAGTTGTCACAGCAACTGGAACTGGTCCAACAAATCATTGTCTTCAACGAGTCACTAGTTTCATCCTTCCCTTCCCTTTACTTACTGTTGGTCCTTGTGAAGTCATTGTACGATTGCATCACCATTTGGCTTCACTGAGTGATTACTTGTTCTGATTGGCTTCACAATATCTTCCTACCTGATCCTTACTGCCTAGCTGCTATTAGTCATTGCGCTTTCACTTCATTGAATACTTGACTATGGTTTGCCTAGTGTAGTCTACCTTCCGCTGCATGGTAATAGGTTTATTTGTATCGTTTGTCTTTGAAACTTCCATGTTTTGAAGACTTTCATAAAAATTGCCTATTCACCCCCCCTCTAGTCGATCACTAGCACTTTCAGATAAAATAAATAAAATCAAATGATCCTATTTTCAAAATTTGAGAAAACTCAAATATGAAAATAACGAAATCCCCAACTCTCTCCGAGGGTCCTTGAGTTGCGTGAAATTTCTAGGATCAACCAAAATGCAATAAAACATGATATGCAATGATGATCTATTGTATAACATTCCAAATTGAAAATTTGGGATGTTACATCCTGGATGTTTGCGGGGTATATGAATATATATAGGAGGAAGAAATAGGTCCGTGGAGCAACGAGGGGCCCACGAGGGTGGAGGGCGCGCCCAGGGGGTAGGCATGCCCCCTGCCTCGTGGCCTCCTCGTTGATTGCTTGACGTCCACTCCAAGTCCTCTGGATCACGTGTGTTCCAAAAATCACGCTCCCGAAGGTTTCATTCCGTTTGGACTCCGTTTGATATTCTTCTTATGCGAAACACTGAAATAGGCAAAAAACAACAATTTGGGCTGGGCCTCCGATTAATAGGTTAGTCCGGAGAGTAATATAAAAGTGTATAAATAAGTCCATTAAACATCCAAAACGGAATATATATATAATAGCATGGAACAATAAAAAATTATAGATACGTTGGAGACGTATCAGCGGCGGAAGGAAGGAGAGGGTGGGAGAAAAGAGCTTGAATTGGGTGGAGTGTTGGAAATATGCCCTAGAGGCAATAATAAAATGGTTATTATTATATTTCCTTGTTCATGATAATTGTCTATTGTTCATGCTATAATTGTATTAACCGAAAACCGTAATACATGTGTGAATACATAGACCACAACATGTCCTTAGTAAGCCTCTAGGTGACTAGCTCACTGATCAATAGATGGTTATGGTTTCCTGACCATGGACATTGGATGTCATTGATAACGGGATCACATCATTAGGATAATGATGTGATGGACAAGACCCAATCCTAAGCATAGCACAAGATCGTGTAGTTCGTTTGCTAGAGCTTTTCTAATGTCAAGTATCATTTCCTTAGACCATGAGATTGTGCAGCTCCCGGATACCGTAGGAATTATTTGGGTGTATCAAACGTCACAACGTAACTGGGTGGCTATAAAGGTGCACTACAAGTATCTCCGAAAGTATCTGTTGGGTTGGCACGAATAGAGATTGGGATTTGTCACTCCGTATGACGGAGAGGTATCTCTGGGCCCACTCGGTAATGCATCATCATAACGAGCTCAATGTGACTAAGGAGTTAGCCACGGGATCATGCGTTACAGAACGAGTAAAGAGACTTGTTGGTAATGAGATTGAACGAGGTATAGAGATACCGACGATCAAATCTCGGGCAAGTAACATACCGATAGACAAAGGGAATTGTATATGGGATTGATTGAATCCTCGACATTGTGGTTCATACGATGAGATCATCGTGGAACATGTGGGAGCCAACATGGGTATCCAGACCCCGCTGTTGGTTATTGGCCAGAGAGATGTCTCGGTCATGTCTGCATGGTTCCCGAACCCGTAGGGTCTACACACTTAAGGTTCGGTGACGCTAGAGTTGTTATGGGAAATAGTATGTGGTTACCGAAGGTTTTTCGGAGTCCCGTATGAGATCCCGGACGTCACGAGGAGTTCTGGAATGGTCCGGTGGTGAAGATTTATATATGGAAGTCCAGTTTCGGTCGCCGGAATGGTTTCGGGGGTTATCGGTATTGTATCGGGACCACCGAAAGGTGTCCGGGGTCCACCGGGTGGGGCCACCTGCCCCGATGGGCCAATTGGGCTGAACAAGGGTGGGAACCAGCCCCTAGTGGGCTGGTGCGTCCCCCCAAGGGCCCAAGGCACCTAGGGTTGAAAACCATAGGGGGTGGGGGCGCCTCCCACCTAACTTGGGGGACAAGTCCCCCCTTGGCCGCCCCCTCTAGATGCATCTAAGGGGGGCCGGCCCCCTCTCCCTTCACCCTATAAATAGAGCGAGGTGGGAGGGCAGCCGCACCCTTCCCCTGGCGTAGCCCTCCCCCTCTCCAACACCTCCTCCTTCGTAGTGCTTGGCGAAGCCCTGCCGAAGAACCACGAGCTCCATCACCACCACGTCGTCATGCTGCTGGAGTTCTCCCTCAACTTCTCATCTCCCCTTGCTAAATAAAGAAGGAGGAGACGTCCCCGGGCTGTACATGTGTTGAACGCGGAGGCACCGTCCGTTCGGCGCTTGATCGGATCTTCCGCGATTTGAATCGCCGCGAGTACGACTCCATCAACCGCGTTCTTGTAACGCGCACTTCCGCTTAGCGATCTTCAAGGGTATGAAGATGCACTTCCTCTCTCTCATTGCTAGCATCTCCTAGATTGATCTTGGTGACACGTAGGAAAATTTTGAATTATCGCTACATTCCCCAATAGTGGTATCAGAGCTAGGTCTATGTGTAGATTCTATGCACGAGTAGAACACAAAGTAGTTGTGGGCGATGATTTGGTCAATTTGCTTACCGTTACTAGTCTTATATTAATTCGGCGTCATTGTGGGATGAAGCGTCCCGGACCGACCTTACACGTACGCTTACGTGAGACTGGTTCCACCGACTGACATGCACTTGATGCATAAGGTGGCTAGCGGGTGTCTGTCTCTCCGACTTTAGTCGGATCGGATTTGATGAAGAGGATCCTTATGAAGGGTAAATAGCAATTGGCATATCACCGTTGTGGCTTTTGCGTAGGTAAGAAACGTTCTTGCTAGAAACCCATAGCAGCCACGTAAAACATGCAACAACAATTAGAGGACGTCTAACTTGTTTTTGCAGGGTATGCTGTGTGATGTGATATGTCCAAAAGGATGTGATGAATGATATATGTGATGTATGAGATCGATCATGTTCTTGTAATAGGAATCACGACTTGCATGTCGATGAGTATGACAACCGGCAGGAGCCATAGGAGTTGTCTTAATTTATTGTATGACCTGTGTGTCAATGAAAAACGCCATGTAATTACTTTACTTTATTTCTAACCGTTAGCCATAGTAGTAGAAGTAATAGTTGGCGAGACAACTTCATGAAGACACGATGACGAAGATCATGATGATGGAGATCATGGTGTCATGGCAGTGATGAAGGTGATCATGCCGCGCCTCGAAGATGGAGATCAAAGGCGCAAGATGATATTGGCCATATCATGTCACTTTATGATTTGCATGTGATGTTTGTCATGTTTACATCTTATTTGCTTGGAACGACGGTAGCATAAATAAGATGATCCCTCACTAAAATTTTAAGAAATGTGTTCCCCCTAACTGTGCACCGTTGCGAAGGCTCGTTGTTTCGAAGCACCACGTGATGATCGGGTGTGATAGATTCTAACATTCGCATACAACGGGTGTAAGCCAGATTTACACATGCAAAACACTTAGGTTGACTTGATGAGCCTAGCATGTACAGACATGGCCTCGGAACATGAGAGACCGAAAGGTCGAACATGAGTCATATAGTAGATGCGATCAACATGGAGATGTTCACCGTTGATGACTAGTCCGTCTCACGTGATGATCGGACACGACCTAGTTGATTCGGATCATGTATCACTTAGATGACTAGAGGGATGTCTATCTGAGTGGGAGTTCATTAAATAATTTGATTAATTGAACTCATTATCATGAACATAGTCTAAATTGCATTTGAAAATTATGTTATGGATTAATAGCTCGCGCTTTAGCTCCTTGTTTTAATGCGTTCCTAGAGAAAGACTAAGTTGAAAGATATTGTAAGCAACTGTGTGGACTAGGGCCGTAGTCTGAGGATTGTCCTCACTGCTACACATAAGGCTTCTGTCCTTGATGTACCGCTCGGTGTGACAACCCCTCTGGCGTCGTCTGTGGATGTTGTGAACATCTGGCAGACACGTTTTGATGACTACCTGATAGTTTAGTGCGCCATGCTTTACGGCTTAGAGTCAGGGCTCCAAAAGCGTTTTGAATGCCATGGAACATTTGAGATGTTCCAAGAGATGAAATTGGTATTTCAGGCTCATGCCCATGTTGAGAGGTTTGAGACCTCTGACAAGATCTTTGCCTACAAGATGGAGGAGAATAGCTTAGCCAGTGAGCATGTGCTCAGAATGTCTGGGTACTTCAATCACTTGAATCAATTGGGGGTTAATCTTCCAGATAAGAGAGTGATTGACAAAAGTTCTCTAGTCACTATCACCAAGCTGCTAGAGTTTCGTGATGAACCATAACATGCAAGGGAAGATAATCCCGGAGCTATTCGTCGTGCTTAAGGTCGTAAAGGTAAAAATCAAGAAGGAGCATCAAGTGTTGATGGTTAATAAGACCACTGGTTTCAAAGAAGGGCAAGGGCAAGAAGGGAAACTTCATGAATGGCAAGCCAGTTGCTGCTCCAGTGAAGAAACCCAAGAACCCAAACCCGAGACGAAGTGCTTCTATTAGGGGAACGGTCACTGGTAGCGGAACTACCTCAAATACTTGGTAGATAAGAAGGCTGGAAACTTCAACAAAAGTATATTTGATGTATGTGTTATTGATGTGTACCTTACTAGTACTCCTAGTAGCACCTGGGTATTAGATACCGGTTCAGTTGCTAATATTGGTAACTCAAAACAAAAGCTACGGAATAAAGGAGACTCGCTAAGGGCGAGGTGACGATGTGTGTTGGAAGTGTTTCCAAGGTTGATGTGATCAACATTGCACGCTCCCTCTACCTTCAGGATTAGTGTTGAACCCGGATAAATGTTGTTTGTATTGGTGTCTGCGTTGAGAATGAACATGATTAGATCATGTTTATTGCAATACGGTTATTCATTTAAGTCAGAGAATAATGGTTATTCTGTTTACATGAATAATACCTTCTATGGTCATGCACCCAATGTGAATAGTTTATTGAATCTCGGTCGTAGTGATACACATGGTCATAACATTGATGCCAAAAGATGTAGAGTTGATAATGATAGTACCACTTTCTTGTGGCACTGCCGCTTAGGTCATATTGGTGTAAAGCGCATGAAGAACCTCCATACTAATGGACTTTTGGAGTCACTTGATTTTGAATCACCTGACACATGCGAACCATGCCTCATAAGCAAGATGACTAAAACCCCGTTTTCTGGAACAATGGAACGGGCAAGTGACTTGTTGGAAATCACACATGCTGATGTGTGCGGTCCGATGAGTGTTGACGCACGCGGTGGATATCATTATTTTCTCACCTTCACCAATGAATTGAGTAGATATGGGTATATTTACTTAATGAAGCATAAGTCTAAAACGTTTGAAAAGTTCAAGAAATTTCAGAGTGAAGTTGAGAATCATCATAACAAGAAGATCAAGTTCCTACGATCTGATCAAGGGGAGAGTATCTGAGTTATGAGTTTGGCAATCACTAAAGACAAGGTGGAATCGTTTCTCAATTGACGCCACTTGGATCACCATAGCATAATGGTGTGTACGAATGTCGTAATCACACCCTATTGGATATGGTGCGATCTATGATGTCTCTTACCGATCTACTGCTATCATTTTGAGGTTATGCATTAGAGAAAATTACATTCACTTTAAATATGGCACCATCTAAATCCGTGGAGACGACATCGTATGAACTATGGTTTGGCAAGAAACCTAAGTTGTTGTTTCTTAAGGTTTGGGGCTACGATGCTTATGTCGATAGGCTTCAGCCAGAAAAGCTCAAACCCAAAGCAGAAAATTGTGTCTTCATAGAATACCCAAACAAGACGACTGGGTATACCTTCTATCTCAGATCTGAGGGCAAAGTGTTTGTCACTAGGAATAGGTCCTTTCTCGAGAAAGAGTTTCTCTCGAAAGAATTGAGTGGAAGGAAGATAGAACTTGATGAGGTTGTTGAACCTTCACTTCAACCAGAGAGTAGCGCATCACAGAAAT
The DNA here is from genome assembly GCF_056163025.1 of Triticum urartu. Lineage (NCBI taxonomy): Eukaryota > Viridiplantae > Streptophyta > Magnoliopsida > Poales > Poaceae > Triticum > Triticum urartu. Next base: position 126,328,027 of record NC_141874.1, on the reverse strand, counting down.
ATGTTTCTATGGCACTTACGTTAGTTGAAGAGAAAGCTAATGATGATGATCATGAAGCTTCAGATCAAATTACTATCAAACCTCGTAGGTCGACAAGGGTGTGTACAACTTCTGAGTGGTAACCCTGTCTTAAAGGTCATGTTGTTGGAAATGATGAACCTATGAGCTATGAAGAAGTGATGGTGGGCCCGGATTCCAAAAAATGGCTGGAAGCCATAAAATCCGAGATAGGATCCATGTATGAGAACAAAGTATGGACTTTGGTGGACTTGCCTGATGATCGACAAGCCATTGAGAATAAATGGATCTTTAAGAAGACAGACATTGATGTATTGTCACCATTTATGGAGCTCGACTCGTCTCAAAGAAGTTTCCGACAAGTTCAAGGAGTTGACTGTGATGAGACTTTCTCAATCATAGCGATGCTCAAGTCTGTTAGAATTATGTTAGCAGTTGCTGCATTTTCATTTATGAAATCTGGCAGATGGATGTCAAAAAAAGTTTCCTTGACGGTTTCCATGAGGAAAGGTTGTATGTGATACAACCAGAAGGTTTTGTCGATCCTAAGGATGCTAAAAGGTATGCAAACTCCAGCGATCCTTCTAAGAACTGGAGCAAGCATCTCGGAGTTGGAACATACGCTTTGATGACGTGATCAAAGCATTTGGGTTTATACAAAGTTTGCAAGAAACTTGTATTTGCAAGAAAGTGAGTGGGAGCACTAAAACATTTTGATAAGTATATGTGGATGACATATTGTTGATCGGAAATGATGTAGAATTTCTGGAAAGCATAAATGGTTATTTGAATGGAGTTTTTCAAAGGAAGACCTGTGTAAAGCTGCTTACATGTCGGGTATCAAGATCTATAGAGATAGATCAAGACGCTTGATAAGACTTTCACAGAGCACATACCTTGACATGATCTTGAAGGAGTTCAAGATGGACCAGTCAAAGAAGGAGTTCTTGCCTGAGTTGTAAGGTGTGAAGTTAAGACTTGAAGCTCGACCACGGCAGAAGAAAGAGAAAGGACGAAAGTCGTCCCCTATGCCTTAGCCATAGGCTCTATACGATATGCCATGCTATGTACCGCGATGTGCCTTGCCACGTGTGTGGCAAGGGGGTATAAGAGTGATCCGGGAGTGGATCATTGGACGATGGTCAAATTTTTTTTCCTTAGGAATAAGGAAATGTTTCTCGATTATGGAGGTGATGAAGAGTTCGGCATAAAGGGTTACATCGATGCAAGCTTTAACACCTATCCGGATGACTCTGAGTAGCAAACCAGATACATATAGTGGAGCAACCATTTGGAATAGCTCCAAGTGGAGCATAGTAGCAACATCTACAATAGGAAATAGGGATTTGCGAAGAACACACAGATCTGAATGTTGCAGACACGTTGACTCAAACCTCTCTCGTAATCATAACATGATCAAACCCTAGAAGTCATTGAATGCTAATCACATGGTGATGTGAACTAGATTATTGACTCTGGTAAACTCTTTGGGTGTTAGTCACATGGTGTCGTAATTTTGTCATGGCAGATGTCCTAGTGTGAGGACTTAGTCGTGAGGCCAATGCATCTATGCGGTAGCTTGAAGGGGTTGATCGGAATCGAGAGACACAACACGCAAGACAAAGATTTAGACAGCTTCGGGCCCCGGGAAACATCATCCGGTAACAACCCTACATGCTGTTTGTGGCTAGGTCTCATTATCATCACGAGAGAGTCGCCGGTAAACTGTCTCTTTGTGTCTAGCCCTAGAGATTGTTTCTTCTTGCTTGTCCTTCTTGAGGTGCCCTGCCCCTCCTTATATATGTTGAAGGGGCGAGTTACATGACTAGTCCTAGTAGGATTAGGATTACTCTATTACAAGTGGAATCCTAATCTTGCTTCCTTTGTAGGAGAATATTCCATATGCCTTTCCTCTTAAGCCGGACCACCATAACATGAGTCAGTCTTCTGGGCCTTGGGCCTTGTCATCCATCTGAAACACCCGCCGGGTCACCAATGAGTTTTCAGGCTCGTGAGTCGTCACACCAATGAACCGCCAGACACGTGAGTCGCCATCCTCTGGCGGGTTACCAATGAAACGCCAAGTCCGGCCGGGTCATATATCCGTCTGGGTAATATATCCGGCCGGGTCATACCGCGGGGTATAACCCCGACACATGGCGATGTGAACTATGAGTGTTGATAACATGGCGATGTGAACTAGATTATTGACTCTAGTGCAAGTGGGAGACTGTTGGAAATATGCTCTAGAGGCAATAATAAAATGGTTATTATTATATTTCCTTGTTCATGATAATTTTCTATTGTTCATGCTATAATTGTATTAACCGGAAACCATAATACATGTGTGAATACATAGACCACAACATGTCCCTAGTAAGCCTCTAGTTGACTAGCTTGTTGATCAATAGATGGTTATGGTTTCCTGGCCATGGACATTGGATGTCGTTGATAACGGGATCACATCATTAGGAGAATGATGCGATGGACAAGACCCAATCCTAAGCATAGCACAAGATCGCGTAGTTCGTTTGCTAGAGATTTTCTAATGTCAAGTATCATTTCCTTAGACCATGAGATTGTGCAACTCCCGGATACCATAGGAATGCTTTGGGTGTATCAAACGTCACAACGTAACTGGGTGGCTATAAAGGTGCACTATAGGTATCTCCAAAAGTATCTGTTGGGTTGGCACAAATCGAGACTGGGATTTGTCACTCCGTATGACAGAGAGGTATCTCTGGGACCACTCGGTAATGCATCATCATAACGAGCTCAATGTGACTAAGGAGTTAGCCACGGGATCAGTGTTATGGAACGAGTAAAGAGACTTGCCGGTAGCGAGATTGAACGAGGTATATAGATACCGACGATCGAATCTTGGGAAAGTAACATACCGGTAGACAAAGGGAATTGTATATGGGATTGATTGAATCCTCGACATCGTGGTTCATCCGATAAAATCATCGTGGAACATGTGGGAGCCAACATGGGTATCCAGATCCCGTTGTTGGTTATTGGCCGGAGAGATGTCTCGGTCATGTCTGCATGGTTCCCGAACCCGTAGGGTCCACACACTTAAGGTTCGATGACGCTAGAGTTGTTATGGGAAACAGTATGTGGTTACCGAAGGTTGTTCAGAGTCTCGGATGAGATCCCGGACGTCATGAGGAGTTCCGGAATGGTCCAGAGGTGAAGATTTATATATGGAAGTCCAGTTTCAGTCACTGAAATGGTTTCAGGTGTAACACCCCGAGAATCATGCTACAGTAATCTCCCCCTAATGGTGGCCATGTCATCGTGATTACTATGCAGCTTGCCACTTGTCCAAAAATCAAAGCCTTTTTCAAAGTAACAATAAGTCAAATAAATTATTTTCTTTGAACTGTAAAACTAAAATGCTCACCTTATCCTATAAATTTCCCTGATCACTGTCCTGTTGAAACCAACCTCTTGTGAATTCCCAAAATGCCCATGGGAATTAATTCAGTGCTCCAGCAGCATTTAAATTGGCCTTTTCAATTTCTAAAAATGGTTAGACAACTCCTTTTGCCCCCAAACTTTTTATTCCATCTCAAGTTATTGTGTTAGATTTATGTGTCAAGTTTTGTTCAAGACAAAAGTCTCTTGGTATTAAAAGAAATGCAAAACTGAAATGAAAATAGAAAAGGCAGAAAACCAAAGTTAAAATAAAGACCCCCCTCTCTCTGTCTGGGCCTTAGCCGCTTGGTAGGCCCAGTCGGCCAGCCCACCGGCGCACCTACCTCCCCGACCGGCCCAACCCCTCCCCGAGCCATCTCCCTCCTTCCCTGTTCGATCGACCGGGGGAGGTGCTCTAGCTCGTCGCCGCACGACCGCCTCGCTAACCTCGTCAGAGGGGATAAAGCCATGCCCCACCCCGCGGCGCCTCGCTCCCCTCGTATCCCCTACCCCACTCGTCCTCCACTCGCGCCGCTCCCCACTCCTCCTCTTCCCCTCCTCCAGATCCCCTCCTCCCTCGCCCGATGCTGCCGTCGATGTGCGTCGCTCAATCCTGCGGCCACCGGCACCCCCGAGCGTCGAGGCTTCATCTACGGGATGCACCGCCATCTCCTACGTCCTCCTCGACCAATGGATGAACCCGGGGTTGTCTGCATCGCCAGCATCGACCCCATCCCCAATCACCGGCCATCGCCCTGCCTCACCGGATCTCCTCGCCGGAGACTCCCCGACCTCGGCAAGCTCGTCCACGGCCTCCCCAGGGTGAGCCCACGCCGATTCCCCTCGTCTTTCCTTCTGTTTGGTGCGTCGTTGCCCAGCCCTGCGCCACACGAGCTCCGGCTGAACCCGCGCTCACCGAGCCATGGTCGCGCCCCGCGTGCCTCCTGATACGTCTCCAACGTATCTATAATTTTTGATTTCTCCATGCTATATTATCTACTGTTTTGGACATTATTGGGCTTTATTATCTACTTTTACATTATTTTTGGGACTAACCTATTAACCGGAGGCCCATCCCAGAATTGCTATTTTTTGCCTATTTTAGGGTTTCGAAGAAAAGGAATATCAAACGGAGTCCAAACGGAATGAAACCTTCGGGAACGTGATTTTCTCATTGAATACAACTCAGGAGACTTGGACCCTATGTCAAGACACGTAATAGGAGGCCACGAGGTAGGGGCGCACCTACCCCCCCCAGGCGCGCCCTCCACCCTCGTGGGCCCCCTGTTGCTCCACCGACGTACTTCTTCCTCCTATATATACCCACGTACCCCCAAACGATCAGATACGGAGCCAAAACCCTAATTCCACCGTCGTAACTTTCTGTATCCATGAGATCCCATCTTGGGGCCTGTTCTAGAGCTCCGCCGGAGGGGTCATCGATCATGGAGGGCTTCTTCATCAACACCATAGCCCTCCGATGAAGTGTGAGTAGTTTACCTCAGACCTACGGGTCCATGGTTAGTAGCTAGATGGCTTCTTCTCTCTTTTTGGATCTCAATACAATGTTCTCCCCCTCTCTTGTGGAGATCTATTCGGTGTAATCTTTTTGCGGTGTGTTTGTTGAGACTGATGAATTGTGGGTTTATGATCAAGTCTATCTATGAATAATATTTGAATCTTCTCTGAATTCTTTTATGTATGATTGGTTATCTTTACAAGTCTCTTCGAATTATCAGTTTGGTTTGGCCTACTAAATTGATCTTTCTTGCAATGGGAGAAGTGCTTAGCTTTGGGTTCAATCTTGTGGTGTCCTTTCCCGGTGACAGTAAGGGCAGCAAGGCACGTATTGTATTGTTGCCATCGAGGATAACAAGATGGGGTTTTCTTCATATTGCATGAGTCTATCCCTCTACATCATGTCATCTTGCTTAAGGCGTTACTCTGTTTTTAACTTAATACTCTAGATGCATGCTGGATAGCGGTCAATGAGTGGAGTAATAGTAGTAGATGCAGGCAGGAGTCGGTCTACTTGTCTCGGACGTGATGCCTATATACATGATCATACCTAGATATTCTCATAACTATGCTCAATTCTGTCAATTTCTCAACAATAATTTGTTCACCCACCGTAGAATACTTATGCTCTCGAGAGAAGCCACTAGTGAAACCTATGGCCCCCGGGTCTATCTTTATCATATCAATCTCCCACTACTTAGTTATTTACTTCTCTATTTAATTTGCCTTTATTTTACTTTGTATCTTTATCATAAAAATACCAAAAATATTATCTTATCATATCTATCAGATGTCACTCTTGTAAGTGGCCCTATAGGGATTGACAACCCCTATTTGCGTTGGTTGCGAGGATTTATTTGTTTTATGCAGGTACGAGGGACTCACGCGTAGCCTCCTACTGGATTGATACCTTGGTTCTCAAAAACTGAGGGAAATACTTACGCTACTTTCCTGCATCATCCCTTCCTCTTCGGGGAAAACCAACGCAGTGCTAAAAGAGGTAGCACCTCCCTGCCGCGCTCCACCGTGCCTCGCCCGTGCGCGAGCACCAGCGACCGTGCCCAGCCCCTCCTTCCCACGTTGCTGCCTGCTCCACGCTGCGGCTGCTACCGCCCAGGCCGCAGCCGCCCGCTACACGCACCTCCCCGCATTGTTGCTTGTGGCCGCCGCCGTCCGCAGCTCCCTGCAACGCACGAGCTGAAGGAAATATGCCCTAGAGGCAATAATAAAGTTATTATTTATTTCCTTATATCATGATAAATGTTTATTATTCATGCTAGAATTGTATTAACCGGAAACATAATACATGTGTGAATACATAGACAAACAAAGTGTCACTAGTATGCCTCTACTTGACTAACTCGTTAATCAAAGATGGTTATGTTTCCTAACCATGAACAAGGAGTTGTTATTTGATTAACGGGATCACATCATTAAGTGAATGATCTGATTGACATGACCCATTCCATTAGCTTAGCACCCGATCGTTCAGTATGTTGCTATTGCTTTCTTCATGACTTATACATGTTCCTATGACTATGAGATTATGCAACTCCCGTTTGCCGGAGGAACACTTTGTGTGCTACCAAACGTCACAACGTAACTGGGTGATTATAAAGGAGCTCTACAGGTGTCTCCAAAGGTACATGTTGGGTTGGCATATTTCGAGATTAGGATTTGTCACTCCGATTGTCGGAGAGGTATCTCTGGGCCCTCTCGGTAATGCACATCACTTAAGCCTTGCAAGCATTGCAACTAATGAGTTAGTTGCGGGATGATGTATTACAGAACGAGTAAACAGACTTGCCGGTAACGAGATTGAACTAGGTATTGGAATACCGACGATCGAATCTCGGGCAAGTAACATACCGATGACAAAGGGAACAACGTATGTTGTTATGCGGTCTGACCGATAAAGATCTTCGTAGAATATGTAGGAGCCAATATGGGCATCTAGGTCCCGCTATTGGTTATTGACCGGAGACATGTCTCGGTCATGTCTACATTGTTCTCGAACCCGTAGGGTCCGCACGCTTAAGGTTACGATGATAGTTATATTATGAGTTTATGCATTTTGATGTACCGAAGTTTGTTCGGAGTCCCGCATGTGATCACGGACATGACGAGGAGTCTCGAAATGGTCGAGACATAAAGATTGATATATTGGAAGCCTATGTTTGGATATCGGAAGTGTTCCGGGTGAAATCGGGATTTTACCGGAGTACCGGGAGGTTACCGGAACCCCCCGGGAGCTATATGGGCCATAGTGGGCCCTAGTGGAAAAGAGAAGAGGCAGCCCAACATGGGCCGCGCGCCCCTCCCCTCCCTTGGTCCGAATAGGACAAGGAGAGGGGGCCGTCCCCTCTCTCTCTTTTCCCCCCTCCGCGAATCCTATTCCAACTAGGATTGGGGGGGGGGAATCCTACTCCCAGAGGGAGTAGGACTCTCCTGGCGCGCCTCTCCTAGGCCGGCCGCACCCCCCCTTTAGTCCTTTATATACGGAGGCAGGGGCACCCCAGAGACACACAAGTTGATCCACGTGATCTTATTCTTAGCCGTGTGCGGCGCCCCCAGCCACCATAGTCCTCGATTATATTGTAGAGGTGCTTAGGCGAAGCCCTGCGACAGCAGTACATCAAGATCGTCACCACGCCGTCGTGCTGACGGAACTCTTCCCCAACACTTTGCTGGATCGGAGTCCGGGGATCGTCATCGAGCTGAACGTGTGCTAAAACTGCTTGATCGGTCGGGCCGTGAAGACGTACGACTACATCAACCAAACGCTTCCGTTGTCGATCTACCAAGGGTACGTAGATCACACTCTCCCCTCGTTACTATGCATCACCATGATCTTGCGTGTGCGTAGGAAACCCCAATAGTGGCATCCGAGCCTAGGTTTTATGTGTTGATGTTATATGCACGAGTAGAACACAAGTGAGTTGTGGGCGATATAAGTCATACTGCTTACCAGCATGTCATACTTTGGTTCGGCGGTATTGTTGGACGAAGCGGCCCGGACCGACATTACGCGTACGCTTACGCGAGACCGGTTCTCCCGACGTGCTTTGCACATAGGTGGCTTGCGGGTGACAGTTTCTCCAACTTTAGTTGAATCGAGTGTGGCTACGCCCGGTCCTTGCGAAGGTTAAAACAGCACCAACTTGACAAACTATCGTTGTCGTTTTGATGCGTAGGTAAGATTAGTTCTTGCTTAAGCCCGTAGCAGCCACGTAAAACTTGCAACAACAAAGTAGAGGACGTCTAACTTGTTTTTGCAGGGCATGTTGTGATGTGATATGGTCAAGACATGATGCTGATTTTTATTGTATGAGATGATCATGTTTTGTAACCGAGTTATCGGCAACTGGCAGGAGCCATATGGTTGTCGCTTTATTGTATGCAATGCAATCGCGATGTAATGCTTTACTTTATCACTAAGCAGTAGCGATAGTCGTGGAAGCACAAGCTTGGCGAGACGACAACGATGCTACGATGGAGATCATGGTGTCACGCCGGTGACGATGGTGATCACGACGGTGCTTCGGAGATGGAGATCACAAGCACAAGATGATGGCCATATCATATCACTTATATTGATTGCATGTGATGTTTATCTTTGATGCATCTTATCTTGCTTTGATTGACGGTAGCATTATAAGATGATCTCTCACTAATTATCAAGAAGTGTTCTCCCTGAGTATGCACCGTTGCGAAAGTTCTTCATGCTGAGACACCACGTGATGATCGGGTGTGATAGGCTCTACGTTCAAATACAACGGGTGAAAAATAGTTGCACACGCGGAATACTCAGGTTATACTTGACGAGCCAAGCATATACAGATATGTCCTCAGAACATGGAGACCGAAAGGTCGAGCGTGAATCATATAGTAGATATGATCAACATAGTGATGTTCACCAATGAAACTACTCCATCTCACGTGATGATCAGACATGGTTTAGTTGATTTGGATCACGTAATCACTTAGAGGATTAGAGGGATGTCTATCTAAGTGGGAGTTCTTTAAGTAAATTAACTGAACTTAAATTTATCATGAAACTTAGTAAGTATCTTGCTTGTTTATGCTTGTTTGTAGATAGATGGCTCGTGCTGTTGTTCCGTTGAATTTTAATGCATTCCTTGAGAAAGCAAAGTTGAAAGATGGTAGCAATTACACGGACTGGGTCCGTAACTTGAGGATTATCCTCATTGCTGCACAGAAGAATTACGTCCTGGAAGCACCGCTGGGTGCCAGGCCTGCTGCTGGAGCAACGCCAGATGTTATGAACGTCTGGCAGAGCAAAGCTGATGACTACTCAATAGTTCAGTGTGCCATGCTTTACGGCTTAGAATCGGGACTTCAACGACGTTTTGAACGTCATGGAGCATATGAGATGTTTCAGGAGTTGAAGTTAATATTTCAAGCAAATGCCCGGATTGAGAGATATGAAGTCTCCAATAAGTTCTATAGCTGCAAGATGGAGGAGAATAGTTCTGTCAGTGAGCATATACTCAAAATGTCTGGGTATAATAATCACTTGATTCAATTGGGAGTTAATCTTCCAGATGATTGCGTCATTGACAGAATTCTCCAATCACTGCCACCAAGCTACAAGAGCTTCGTGATGAACTATAATATGCAAGGGATGAATAAGACTATTCCCGAGCTCTTCGCAATGCTGAAAGCTGCGGAGGTAGAAATCAAGAAGGAGCATCAAGTGTTGATGGTCAACAAGTCCACTAGTTTCAAGAAAAAGGGCAAAGGGAAGAAGAAGGGGAACTTCAAAAAGAACGGCAAGCAAGTTGCTACTCAAGAGAAGAAACCCAAACCTGGACCTAAGCCTGAAACTGAGTGCTTCTATTGCAAGCAGACTGGTCACTGGAAGCGGAACTGTCCCAAGTATTTGGCAGATAAGAAGGATGGCAAGGTGAACAAAGGTATACGTGATATACATGTTATTGATGTGTACCTTACTAATGCTCGCAGTAGCACCTGGGTATTTGATACTGGTTCTGTTGCTAATATTTTCAACTCGAAACAGGGACTACGGATTAAGCAAAGATTGGCTAAGGACGAGGTGACGATGCGCGTGGGAAACAGTTCCAAAGTCGATGTGATCGCGGTCGGCACGCTACCTCTACATCTACCTTCAGGATTAATATTAGACCTAAATAATTGTTATTTGGTGCCAGCGTTGAGCATGAACATTATATCTGGATCTTGTTTGATGCGAGACGGTTATTCATTTAAATCAGAGAATAATGGTTGTTCTATTTATATGAGTAACATCTTTTATGGTCATGCACCCTTGAAGAGTGGTCTATTCTTATTGAATCTCGATAGTAGTAACACACATATTCATAATGTTGAAGCCAAAAGATGCAGAGTTGATAATGATAGTGCAACTTATTTGTGGCACTGCCATTTAGGTCATATCGGTGTAAAGCGCATGAAGAAACTCCATACTGATGGACTTTTGGAACCACTTGATTATGAATCACTTGGTACTTGCGAACCGTGCCTCATGGGCAAGATGACCAAAACACCGTTCTCCGGTACTATGGAGAGAGCAACAGATTTGTTGGAAATCATACATACAGATGTATGTGGTCCGATGAATATTGAGGCTCGTGGCGGATATCGTTATTTTCTCACCTTCACAGATGACTTAAGCAGATATGGGTATATCTACTTAATGAAACATAAGTCTGAAACATTTGAAAAGTTCAAAGAATTTCAGAGTGAAGTTGAAAATCATCGTAACAAGAAAATAAAGTTTCTACAATCTGATCGTGGAGGAGAATATTTGAGTTACGAGTTTGGTGTACATTTGACAAATTGTGGAATAGTTTCGCAACTCACACCACCCGGAACACCACAGCGCAATGGTGTATCCGAACGTCGTAATCGTACTTTACTAGATATGGTGCGATCTATGATGTCTCTTACTGATTTACCGCTATCATTTTGGGGATACGCTCTAGAGACGGCCGCATTCATGTTAAATAGGGCACCATCAAAATCCGTTGAGACGACGCCTTATGGACTGTGGTTTGGCAAGAAACCAAAGTTGTCGTTTCTAAAAGTTTGGGGCTGCGATGCTTATGTGAAAAATCTTCAACCTCATAAGCTCGAACCCAAATCGGAGAAATGTGTCTTCATAGGATATCCAAAGGAGACTATTGGATACACCTTCTATCACAGATCCGAAGGCAAGACTTTTGTTGCTAAGTTCGGAAACTTTCTAGAGAAGGAGTTTCTCTCGAAAGAAGTGAGTGGGAGGAAAGTAGAACTTGACGAGGTAACTGTACCTGCTCCCTTATTGGAAAGTAGTGCATCACAGAAAACTGTTTCTGTGACACCTACACCAGTGAGTGAGGAAGCTAATGATGATGATCATGAAACTTCAGAACAAGATACTACTAAACCTCGTAGATCAACCAGAGTAAGATCCGCGCCAGAGTGGTACGGTAATCCTGTTCTGCAAGTCATGCTACTAGATCATGATGAACCTACGAACTATGAAGAAGCGATGGTGAGCCCAGATTCCGCAAAGTGGCTTGAAGCCATGAAATCTGAGATGGGATCCATGTATGAGAACAAAGTATGGACTTTGGTTGACTTGCCCGATGATCGGCAAGCAATTGAGAATAAATGGATCTTCAAGAAGAAGACTGATGCTGACGGTAATATTACTGTCTACAAAGCTCGACTTGTCGCAAAAGGTTTTCGGCAAGTTCAAGGGATTGACTACGATGAGACCTTCTCACCCGTAGCGATGCTTAAGTCTGTCCGAATCATGTTAGCAATTGCCGCATTTTATGATTATGAAATTTGGCAGATGGATGTCAAAACTACATTCCTGAATGGATTTCTGGAAGAAGAGTTGTATATGATGCAACCAGAAGGTTTTGTCGATCCAAAGGGAGCTAACAAAGTGTGCAAGCTCCAGCAATCCATTTATGGACTGGTGCAAGCCTCTCGGAGTTGGAATAAACGTTTTGATAGTGTGATCAAAGCATTTGGTTTTATACAGACTTTTGGAGAAGCCTGTATTTACAAGAAAGTGAGTGGGAGCTCTATAGCATTTCTGATATTATATGTAGATGCCATATTACTAATTGGAAATGATATAGAATTTCTAGATAGCATAAAGAGATACTTGAATAAGAGTTTTTCAATGAAAGACATCGGTGAAGCTGCTTACATATTAGGCATTAAGATCTATAGAGATAGATCAAGACGCTTAATTGGACTTTCACAAAGCACATACCTTGACAAAGTTTTGAAGAAGTTCAAAATGGATCAGGCAAGAAAGGCTTCTTGCCTGTGTTACAAGGTGTGAAGTTGAGTAAGACTCAATGCCCGACCACTGCAGAAGATAGAGAGAATATGAAAGATGTTCCCTATGCTTCAGCCATAGGCTCTATCATGTATGCAATGCTGTGTACCAGACCTGATGTGTGCCTTGCTATAAGTCTAGCAGGGAGGTACCAAAGTAATCCAGGAGTGGATCACTGGACAGCGGTCAAGAACATCCTGAAGTACCTGAAAAGGACTAAGGATATGTTTCTCGTATATGGAGGTGACAAAGAGCTCACGTAAAAGGTTACGTTGATGCAAGCTTTGACACTGATCTGGACGATTCTAAATCGCAAACCGGATACGTGTTTACATTAAACGGTGGAGCTGTCAGTTGGTGCAGTTCTAAACAAAGCGTCGTGGCAGGATCTACATGTGAAGCGGAGTACATAGCTGCTTCGGAAGCAGCAAATGAAGGAGTCTGGATGAAGGAGTTCATATCCGATCTAGGTGTCATACCTAGTGCATTGGGTCCAATGAAAATCTTTTGTGACAATACTGGTGCAATTGCCTTGGAAAAGGAATCCAGATTTCACAAGAGAACCAAGCACATCAAGAGACGCTTCAATTCCATCCAGGATCTAGTCCAGGTGGGAGACATAGAGATTTGCAAGATACATACGGATCTGAATGTTGCAGACCCATTGACTAAGCCTCTTCCACGAGCAAAACATGATCAGCACCAAGGCTACATGGGTGTTAGAATCATTACTGTGTAATCTAGATTATTGACTCTAGTGCAAGTGGGAGACTGAAGGAAATATGCCCTAGAGGCAATAATAAAGTTATTATCTATTTCCTTATATCATGATAAATGTTTATTATTCATGCTAGAATTGTATTAACCGGAAACATAATACATGTGTGAATACATAGACAAACAAAGTGTCACTAGTATGCCTCTACTTGACTAACTCGTTAATCAAAGATGGTTATGTTTCCTAACCATGAACAAGGAGTTGTTATTTGATTAACGGGATCACATCATTAAGTGAATCATCTGATTGACATGACCCATTCCATTAGCTTAGCACCCGATCGTTTAGTATGTTGCTATTGCTTTCTTCATGACTTATACATGTTCCTATGACTATGAGATTATGCAACTCCCGTTTGCCGGAGGAACACTTTGTGTGCTACCAAACGTCACAACGTAACTGGGTGATTATAAAGGAGCTCTACAGGTGTCTCCAAAGGTACATGTTGGGTTGGCATATTTCGAGATTAGGATTTGTCACTCCGATTGTCGGAGAGGTATCTCTGGGCCCTCTCGGTAATGCACATCACTTAAGCCTTGCAAGCATTGCAACTAATGAGTTAGTTGTGGGATGATGTATTACAGAACGAGTAAAGAGACTTGCCGGTAACGAGATTGAACTAGGTATTGGAATACCGACGATCGAATCTCGGGCAAGTAACATACCGATGACAAAGGGAACAACGTATGTTGTTATGCGGTCTGACCGATAAAGATCTTCGTAGAATATGTAGGAGCCAATATGGGCATCCAGGTGCCGCTATTGGTTATTAACCGGAGACATGTCTCGGTCATGTCTACATTGTTCTTGAACCCGTAGGGTCCGCACGCTTAAGGTTACGATGATAGTTATATTATGAGTTTATGCATTTTGATGTACCGAAGTTTGTTCGGAGTCCCGCATGTGATCACGGACATGACGAGGAGTCTCGAAATGGTCGAGACATAAAGATTGATATATTGGAAGCCTATGTTTGGATATCGGAAGTGTTCCGGGTGAAATCGGGATTTTACCGGAGTACCGGGAGGTTACCGGAACCCCCCGGGAGCTATATGGGCCATAGTGGACCCTAGTGGAAAAGAGAAGAGGCAGCCCAACATGGGCCGCGCGCCCCTCCCCTCCCTTGGTCCGAATAGGACAAGGAAAGGGGGTCGGCCCCTCTCTCTCTTTTCCCCCCTCCGCGAATCCTATTCCAACTAGGATTGGGGGGGGATCCTACTCCCAGAGGGAGTAGGACTCTCCTGGCGCGCCTCTCCTAGGCCGGCCGCACCCCCCCTTTAGTCCTTTATATACGGAGGCAGGGTCACCCCAGAGACACACAAGTTGATCCACGTGATCTTATTCTTAGCCGTGTGCGGCGCCACCAGCCACCATAGTCCTCGATTATATTGTAGAGGAGCTTAGGCGAAGCCCTGCGACAGCAGTACATCAAGATCGTCACCACGCCGTCGTGCTGACAGAACTCTTCCCCGACACTTTGCTGGATCAGAGTCCGGGGATCGTCATCGAGCTGAACGTGTGCTAAAACTCGAAGGTGCCGTAGTTTCGGTGCTTGATCGGTCGGGCCGTGAAGACGTACGACTACATCAACCAAACGCTTTTGTTGTCGATCTACCAAGGGTACGTAGATCACACTCTCCCCTCGTTGCTATGCATCACCATGATCTTGCGTGTGTGTAGGAAATTTTTTGAAATTACTACGTTCCCCAACACCAGCTCCCCCGCGCCCCTCTTGCCTACCGCTCCTCGTCCCGCCGCCCACGCCGCTCCACTTGCGGCGCCTCGCCCCTGTCCGCCGCCCCTGCCGCCGCTGCGCGCCACTCCACCCCCGCGCCCGGCGACCGCATCCACCGCGCCCCTGTCTCCCCCCGCGCTCCAGGCCCTCCCCGTCCGGCCACGCCGCGTGCGCGCGCGTCCGCGCCGGAGGCCGCACTCCCACCCTCCTGCTCCGGCCGACTGCGGCTGGCCATGGCCTCGCCTCGTCGTCCACTAGACGTGCGCGGGCAGGGCGAGCGTTCCCAGCCCTTGGCCTTTGGGTCGCTGCCCAGTGGGGCCCCACGCCATTTTTTGTGTAAAAAGGAAAAACAAAAAAAAATTAAATATATATATATATATTAAATATTAAATATATAATTAACTTAATTAATTTGTTTAATTAAAATAATTACTTAATTAACTTAATCACTAGATTAGTTAAAACTGGATTTAATTAATTAAGCCTAGTCTATGACAAGGGGACCCCATCCCCTGTTGACTAGTCAAACTTTGACTAGTCAACTGGGACCCCCCTGGACCCACATGTCACCCTCTGGTACACTTCTGTGTACACAGATCTGGGTACACCTAGCATTTACTCATTATTTTCGTTTTATTTTTTTAATTGCAGAATATTACTAAAACTTTGGAAAATCATAGGAAGTAATCCGTAACTCGGATGAAAATGTTTTCTATATGAAAGTTTCTCAGAAAAATCCAACGAATCCGAATACATGGTCCATTCACCTGTCACATGCCCCTGATACGTCTCCAACGTATCTATAATTTTTGATTGCTCCATGCTATATTATCTACTGTTTTGGACATTATTGGGCTTTATTATCCACTTTTATATTATTTTTGGGACTAACCTATTAACCGGAGGCCCAACCCAGAATTGCTGTTTTTTGCCTGTTTTAGGGTTTCGAAGAAAAGGAATATCAAACAGAGTCCAAACGGAATGAAACCTTCAGGAACGTGATTTTCTCATCGAATACAACTCAGGAGACTTGGACGCTACGTTAAGACACGTAACAGGAGGCCACGAGGTAGGGGGCGCGCCTACCCCCCCAGGCGCGCCCTCCATCCTCGTGGGCCCCCTGTTGCTCCACCGACATACTTCTCCCTCCTATATATACCCACGTACCCCCAAACGATCAAATACGGAGCCAAAACCCTAATTCCACCACCGTAACTTTCCTTATCCACGAGATCCCATCTTGGGGCCTGTTCCGGAGCTCCGCCAGAGGGGGCATCAATCACGGATGGCTTCTTCATCAACACCATAGCCCCTCCGATGAAGTGTGAGTAGTTTACCTCAGACCTACGGGTCCATAGTTAGTAGCTAGATGGCTTCTTCTCTCTTTTTGGATCTCAATACAATGTTCTCCCCCTCTCTTGTGGAGATCTATTTGATGTAATCTTCTTTTTGCGGTGTGTTTGTTGAGACCGATGAATTATGGGTTTATGATCAAGTCTATCTATGAATAATATTTGAATCTTCTCTGAATTCTATTATGTATGATTGGTTATCTTTGCAAGTCTCTTCAAATTATTAGTTTGGTTTGGCCTACTAGATTGATCTTTCTTGCAATGGGAGAAGTGCTTAGCTTTGGCTTCAATCTTGCGGTGCCCTTTCCCGGTGACAGTAAGGGCAGCAAGGCACGTATTGTATTGTTGCCATCGAGGATAACAAGATGGGGTTTTCTTCATATTGCATGAGTCTATCCTTCTACATCATGTCATCTTGCTTAAGGCGTTACTATGTTTTTAACTTAATACTCTAGATGCATGTTGGATAGCGGTCGACGAGTGGAGTAATAGTAGTAGATGCAGGCAGGAGTCGGTCTACTTGTCTCGGACGTGATGCCTATATACATGATCATACCTAGATATTCTCATAACTATGCTCAATTCTGTCAATTGCTCAACAGTAATTTGTTCACCCACCGTAGAATACTTATGCACTCGAGAGAAGCCACTAGTGAAACCTATGCCCCCCGGGTCTGTCTTTATCATATCAATCTCCTACTACTTAGTTATTTACTTTGCTATTTACTTTTCCTTTATTTTACTTTGTATCTTTATCATAAAAACACCAAAAATATTATCTTATCATATCTATCAGATCTCACTCTCGTAAGTGGCCCTATAGGGATTGACAACCCCTATTTGCGTTGGTTGCGAGGATTTATTTGTTTTGTGCGGGTGCGAGGGACTCGCGCGTAGCCTCCTACTGGATTGATACCTTGTTTCTCGAAAACTGAGGGAAATACTTACGCTACTTTGCTGCATCATCCCTTCCTCTTCGGGGAAAACCAACGCAGTGCTAAAAGAGGTAGCAAGAAGGATTTCTGGGCCGTTGCCGGGGAGGTCTACACAAAAGTCAACATACCAAGTACCCATCACATACCCTTATCTCCCGCATTACATTATTTGCCATTTGCCTCTCGTTTTCCTCTCCCCCACTTCACCCTTGCCGTTTTATTCGCCCTCTCTCTCTATCCTCCCTCTCTTTCTCTATTTGCCTCTTTTGCCCATTTCTTGTTTGTTCGTATGGTTGGAATAGTTGTTTATTTATTACTAAATAGAGAACCTAAAACCTATGGATCCTCATCCTCTTGCTAATCTTTTTAAGAGATCCAATTATGATGAACCAATTGCTAGTGAGTTTTGTGCACTAGATTATCTTTATGAAGTTTTGCTTGAAACTAGTGAATCTGAAAATTGTGATGAAGTACTTTATGGAGTGATTCACGATAGATCTTTGAATAAAAAGCATGATTGCAATGATTTTACTATAAATTCTCTTGATGTCAATTGTGCTAATAATATGCAAAACCCTAAGCTTGGGGATGCTAGTTTTGCTATGTCTACTACTTGTTGTAATGATCATGATTGGGGTGATTCTTCTTTTGATCTTGAAAATTTATTTAAGCCCCATGATGAATATGAGATTGATAATAGTGTTCACAATATTATTAAAAGTGGGTTTGGAGAAGTCATGACTTTAGTTAATGTTAATCCCACTATTTTGGAAGAATGTCAACTTTGCATGCATGTGGATCATGTTGAAAATATTTTATGTGATAGCTATTTTGTTGCATTTGCTTATGATCCTACATTTAATTATTATGAGAGAGGAAAATATGGTGGTAGAAATTTTCATGTTACTAAATTACCTCTCGTTATGTTGAGATTATTATTGTTTCTTTCCTGTTCCATGCATATGCTAGTTTTTGCTTGCCATGATAATTTGTTTGCCTATAAGATGCCTATGCATAGGAAGTATGTTAGACTTAGATGTGTTTGTCACATGTTTTATGATGCTCTCTTTGTGCTTCAATCCTTGTCTTTCATGTGAGCATCATTGAAATATTATGCCTAGCTATAAGGCTTTAAAGAAAAGCGCTTGTTGGGAGACAACCCAATATTTATCCTTGCTGTTATTTAATAAATAAATTTTTAGCCTCTGTTTTGGTTGTGTTTTTTATGTTTAATTAGTGTTTGTGCCAAGTAGAACCGTTGGGAAGACTTGGGGAAAGTCTTGTTGAACTTGCTGTAAAAAACAGAAACTTTAGCGCTCACGAGAACTGCTGTCATTTGTATTTGGAAAGTGATATTTGGTTAATTCTTTTTGAAGATGATTAATAGATAAATTCCTCACGTCCAGCAAATTATTTTAGAATTTTTGGGGTTCCAGATCTTGCGCTAGCTACAGATTACTACAGACTGTTCTGTTTTGACAGATTCTGTTTTTCGTGTGTTGTTTGCTTATTTTGATGAATCCATGGCTAGTAAAATAGTTTATAAACCATAGATAAGTTGGAATAAAGTAGGTATAACACCCATATAAATAAATAATGAGTTCATTACAGTACCTTGAAGTGGTCTTTTGTTTTCTTTCGCTAACGGAGCTCACGAGATTTTCTACTTTAAGTTTTGTGTTGTGAAGTTTTCAAGTTTTGGGTAAAGATTTGATGGATTATGGAACAAGTAGTGGCAAGAGCCTAAGCTTGGGGATGCCCATGGAACCCCCAAGATAATCTAAGGACACCTAAAAGCCAAAGCTTGGGGATGCCCCGGAAGGCATCCCCTCTTTCGTCTACTTCTACCGGTAACTTTACTTGGAGCTATATTTTTATTTACCACATGATATGTGTTTTGCTTGGAGCGTCTTGTATGATTTGAGTCTTTGCTTGTTAGTTTACCACAATCATCATTGCTTTACACACCTTTTGAGAGAGCCATACTTGATTTGGAATTTGTTAGAATACTCTATGTGCTTCGCTTATATCTTTTTGAGTTATATAATTTTGCTCTAGTGCTTCACTTATATCTTTTAGAGCACGGTGGTGGATTTGTTTTATAGAAACTATTGATCTCTCATGCTTCACTTAGATTATTTTGAGAGTCTTAATAGCATGGTAATTTTCTTAAAATCCTAATATGCTTGGTATGCAAGATTAATAATAAAACTCTCTTATGAGTGTGTTGAATACTATGAGAAGTTTGATACTTGATAATTGTTTTGGGATATGGAGATGATGATATTAAAGTCATGCTAGTTGAGTAGTTGTCAATTTGAGAAATACTTGTGTTGAAGCTTGTGGTTCCCGTAGCATGCACGTATGGTGAACCGTTATGTGATGAAGTCGGAGCATGATTTATTTATCGATTTTCTTCCTTATGAGTGGCGGTCGGGGACGAGCGATGGTCTTTTCCTACCAATCTATCCCCCTAGGAGCATGCGTGTAATACTTTGCTTTGATAACTTGTAGATTTTTGCAATAAGTATATGAGTTCTTTATGACTAGTGTTGAGTCCATGGATTATACGCACTCTCACCCTTCCACCTTTGCTAGCCTCTCTAATACCGCGCACCTTTCACCGGTATCAAACACCCACCATATACCTTCCTCAAAACAGCCACCATACCTACCTATTATGGCATTTCCGTAGCCATTCCGAGATATATTGCCATGCAACTTTCCACCGTTCCGTTTATGACACACTCCATCATTGTCATATTGCTTAGCATGATCATGTAGTTGACATAGTATTTGTGGCAAAGCCACCGTTCATAATTCTTTCATACTTGTCACTCATGCATCATTGCATATCCCGGTACACTGCCGGAGGCATTCATATAGAGTCATATTTTGTTCTAAGTATCGAGTTGTAATTGTTGAGTTGTAAGAAAAATAAAAGTGTGATGATCATCATTATTAGAGCATTGTCCCAGTGAGGAAAGGATGATGGAGACTATGATTCCCCCACAAGTCGGGATGAGACTCCGGACGAAAAATAAATATAAGAGGCCAAAGAAGCCCAAATAAAAAAAGGAGAAAGAAAAGAGGCCATAAAAAAGAGAAAAGGCCCAAATAAAAAAAATAAAAAAATGAGAGAAAAAGAGAGAAGGGACAATGTTACTATCCTTTTACCACACTTGTGCTTCAAAGTAGCACCATGATCTTCATAGTAGAGAGTCTTTCATATTATCACTTTCATATACTAGTGGGAATCTTTCATTATAGAACTTGTCTTGTATATTCCAATGATGGGCTTCCTCAAATTGCCCTAGGTCTTCATGAGCAAGCAAGTTGGATGCACACCCACTTAGTTTTTTTGAGCTTTCATATACTTATAGCTCTAGTGCATCCGTTACGTGGCAATCCCTACTCACTCACATTGATATCTATTGATGGGCATCTCCATAGCCCGTTGATACGCCTAGTTGATGTGAGACTATCTTCTCCTTTTTGTCTTCTCCACAACCACCACTCTATTCCACCTATAGTGCTATATCCATGGCTCACGCTCATGTATTGCGTGCAAACTGAAAAAGTTTTGAGAATGTCAAAAGTATGAAACAATTGCTTGGCTTGTCATCGGGGTTGTGCATGATTTAAATATTTTGTGTGGTGAAGATGGAGCATAGCCAGACTATATGATTTTGTAGGGATAACTTTCTTTAGCCATGTTATTTTGAGAAGACATAATTGTTTTGTTAGTATGCTTGAAGTATTATCATTTTTATGTCAATATGAACTTTTGTCTTGAATCTTTCGGATCTGAATATTCATACCACAATTAAGAAGAATTACATTAAAATTATGCCAAGTAGCACTCCGCATCAAAAATTCTGTTTTTATCATTTACCTACACGAGGACGAGCAGGAATTAAGCTTGGGGATGCTTGATACGTCTCCAACGTATCTATAATTTTTGATTGCTCCATGCTATATTATCTACTGTTTTGGACATTATTGGGCTTTATTATCCAATTTTATATTATTTTTGGGACTAACCTATTAGCCGGAGGCCCAGCCCAGAATTGTTGTTTTTTGCCTGTTTTAGGGTTTCGAAGAAAAGGAATATCAAATGGAGTCCAAATGGAATGAAACCTTCGGGAACGTGATTTTATCATGGAATACAACTCAGGAGACTTGGACCCTACGTCAAGACACGTAACATGAGGGCACGAGATAGGGGGCGCGCCTACCCCCCCAGGCGCGCCCTCCACCCTCATGGGCCCCCTGTTGCTCCACCGACGTACTTCTTCCTCCTATATATACCAACGTACCCCCAAACGATCAGATACGGAGCCAAAACCCTAATTCCACCGCCGTAACTTTCTGTATCCACGAGATCCCATCTTGGGGCCTGTTTCGGAGCTCCGTCGGAGGGGTCATCGATCATGGAGGGCTTCTTCATCAACACCATAGCCCCTCCGATGAAGTGTGAGTAGTTTACCTCAGACCTACGGGTCCATAGTTAGTAGCTAGATGGCTTCTTCTCTCCTTTTGGATCTCAATACAATGTTCTCCCCCTCTCTTGTGGAGATCTATTCGATGTAATCTTATTTTTGCGGTGTGTTTGTTGAGACCGATGAATTGTGGGTTTATGATCAAGTCTATCTATGAATAATATTTGAATCTTCTCTGAATTCTTTTATGTATGATTGGTTATCTTTGCAAGTCTCTTCGAATTATCAGTTTGGTTTGGCCTACTAGATTGATCTTTCTTGCAATGAGAGAAGTGCTTAGCTTTGGCTTCAATCTTGCGGTGCCCTTTCCCGGTGACAGTAAGGGCAGCAAGGCACGTATTGTATTGTTGCCATCGAGGATAACAAGATGGGGTTTTCTTCATATTGCATGAGTCTATCCCTCTACATCATGTCATCTTGCTTAAGGTGTTACTCTATTTTTAACTTAATACTCTAGATGCATGCTGGATAGCGGTCGACGAGTGGAGTAATAGTAGTAGATGCAGGCAGGAGTCGGTCTACTTTTCTCGGACGTGATGCCTATATACATGATCATACCTAGATATTCTCATAACTATGCTCAGTTCTGTCAACTGCTCAACAGTAATTTCTTCACCCACCGTAGAATACTTATGCTCTCGAGAGAAGCCACTAGTGAAACCTATGCCCCCCGGGTCTATCTTTATCATATCAATCTCCTACTACTTAGTTATTTACTTTGCTATTTACTTTGCCTTTATTTTACTTTGTATCTTTATCATAAAAACACCAAAAATATTATCTTATCATATCTATCAGATCTCACTCTCATAAGTGGCCCTATAGGGATTGACAACCCCTATTTGCGTTGGTTGCTAGGATTTATTTGTTTTGTGCAGGTGCAAGGGACTCGCACGTAGCCTCCTACTGGATTGATACCTTGGTTCTCAAAAACTGAGGCAAATACATACGCTACTTTGCTGCATCATCCCTTCCTCTTCGGGGAAAACCAACGCAGTGCTAAAAGAGGTAGCAGCCCCTAGCATGCTGAACATGGAACCATCCCCTCTCTTTCATCTGTCGGAATTCGTCTAACATCGGGGATTCGTCCTCGGATGTTTATCCCCTACGTCTGCAACGTGTAGTACTACGTTAGGACAACCCTAGCTCTGCCTGTCGTCATGTAATGCTTAGTGGTACCTTTGTTTGCTCTGTATTTACTGTTTCTCCCCCCTCTTCTCTCCGGTAGACCCCGATACCGATGCCGCCCCTATGATCGACTACGTCGACGACACTTCTTCCTTTACAGCAGAGCTTCCAGCCAAGCAAACCCCCTTGAGCATTCCGATATCGCCCATTTCTTTCCCTCTCATGCTTGCATTAGAACTGCTACTGCTTTCTGTATGATCCTACTCTGATGCATAGCCTGTTGCTGTTACCTGCTTTCATACCTTACCTGCTTATCCTAAACTGCTTAGTATAGGTTGGTTAGTGATCCATCAGTGACCCCCACCTTGTCCCAGTTGCCCCGCTTTATGTTCGATGACTCGATCAACGTGATCGACGTCTAGGCCCCGACACCGCACATCACCCCCTAGTTGTACGACTCTACAGAGTTACCATCGAGTGCTGAGGGTGGAACCTCTTACATCACTCCTGATGAGATCTCCGTAGTGTAGCTATACGGTCGAGGTCATCGAGGGTGATTTCCTCCTTAACCACTTCTATGACGGCTCTGTCATGCAACCCCTCAAGTGTGAACCTCGAGGGTGAATCCTCTTACGTTCACCTTGATGATAACATCGAGTGGAATTCACCGGGGGTGATTCCTCGGATTTTCCCCTTGGTGTTAGACACACAGTTACTATGGTTACTATGACTTTACACTAAACCATGTTACTAAAGACGGGTCGGCCCTGAGGGGTACCCGCGCGAGCTGAATTACGAGTGATGTGGAGACGGGTTGACCTGGAGGGTGCCCGCGAGATAATTACGAGGCGTGGCCGGGCATTCCTAGCCCTAGCCGCAAGTCCTCGAGATGGGGTGACGGGGTCACATCTTTCGTGAGTCTCTGCTTGTTACCGCGTGCTCCTAATCCACTATGGTTTGGATATTTGATCTGAGGGGCCTCTGGCCTGATAGCACTAACCATCATGTGGGCATAGTATGGGCGTTTTGCGTCGTATACATTAGCCGAAGCTTAATAGACATCAGCGACTGAGCAGCGCGCGCCGGGTTGGAATGGTTAGCACCTACCTTTTTGAAGGAGGTAGCTAGGTTGGCTCACCGGCTGCCCACACAACATGCAGGAGTTCCCGGGGCGATGGCCCAAGACCCCTGGGGGAATAGGTTTATTTCGACGTGCTGGCCTCTCTATAAAGCCTAGGTCGGGTTGCAGCATATTGTTTGGCTGAGGCCGGGCATGACCCAGGAAAGTGTGTCCGGCCGGAGTTAATCGAGCGTGGTGGGTAAGTTGGTGCACCCCTGCAGGGAAGAAAACATCTATCGATAGCCTGTCCTACGGTAACAGACACTTGGAGTTGTATCCCGATCGATACAACTAGAACTGGATACTTGTGATGAGAAATGGATGGTGATGAGAAATGGATAGTATGGCTCTGGGATTGCTTTCTCGCAGGGAATCGAGAAAGGATCTCTGGCCGAGGTTGATAACACGTCTACTACTTTACTTTATCCTACTCTACTCCCTCCTGTTGCTGCAAGATGGTGGGTCCAGAAGATGCTAGTCTTCGATAGGCTACGCTTTCCCCTTCTCTTCTGGCATTCTGCAGTTTAGTCCACAGATACAACCCATTTCCTTTGATACAAATGCATACTTAGTTTAGATCTGATGTAAGTCTTGCGAGTACTTTGGATGAGTACTCACGGTTGCTTTGCTACCTCTTTTTCTCCCATACCCGATTGTTGTGACCAGATGACGGATCCCAGGAGCCAGACAACGCCACTGATGACTACTACTACCCTGAGGGTGCCTACTACTACGTGAAGACCGCCGATGACCAGGAGTAGTTAGGAGGCTCCCAGGCAGGAGGCCTTGCCTTTTCGATCGTTGTTGCTTTTGTGCTAGCCTTCTTAAGGCAAACTTGTCTAACTTATGTTTGTACTCAGATATTGTTGCTTCCGCTGACTCTTGTTTATTCGAGCCCTCGAGTCCCCTGGCTTGTAATATAAAGCTTGTATTATTTTAAATTTGTGTCTATAGTTGTGTTGTGATATCTTCCCGTGAGTCCTTGATCTTGATCGTACACATTTGTGTGTATGATTAGTGTACGATTGAATCGAGGGCGTCACAAGTTGGTATCAGAGCCAACGGCCTGTAGGTAGCCCCCTTTCCAACTCCTTGGCCGAAGTTGAGTCTAGTCTATGAAAAACTGTTTTACTAACATGGCTGTGTGGCTCACGAGCCCACGTCGCCATTGGGTGGTATTATGATCTTTTATTCCTCGTCTATACTCTGGGACTCTGATCTCTCTTCTATTCGGGTTAAATGAATTTTGCTAAATCTAACTTTAGGATCTCGTGATCATTTTCACCCGGAGGGCACCTTATTACCGATGATCATCTGTTGCACCAGAAGATTCCGAGGTTACTCTACGATGTTCTCCTGAGGCACTCGTACCCACCGCCTTTGCAAAATTCCCTACCACTGTTATATCCCCATTGATAACTGCATACACCTGCCATTCTTACATTCAATCCCATTGCTCTTGTTATTACCAGATGCCCTGAACTGCTCTCTGTTGTTCCGAGAATCCCTTGAGCTTACTGCCTTGCAGTTCCTTGTCACCTGAATACCCCTACGGATAACTTTGTGCACCTATCGAGTATCCGCTCATCCTCAGTTGATTCATGTACTTCACAAAAGTCTTCGTAATACCATTCGTTCTTGTGAAAATCCTCAATAGCCTATTGTTCTTGAATTTCTTGCTTGCTTGCATTATGGTTAATACCATAAGTCTAGTAATTTTATTGTCACCCTTTGTCATTATCATTTTGAGTCTGTTGATACAATATGTTGCGAATACTCGCAATCCTCAATCAAAGCCTAGAATTCATCCTTCCGGCTCAGACGTCATTTTAACATGTGCTGGATCTCGACCAAGCAAATCACCGTCGATTGTACCCCTAAGGCTATTCTACCTATCCATCCCTAATCATAGCATTGCTTCTGATCCCTTGTCTTGGAATTCATAATTCCTTTGCAATTGAGATTTGAGTTAGTCAGTTGTTTCTATAATCTGATCTCCTTGTATTCTTTCTTCCTCTGGTTGAGTACTGATGCTCACATCAGATCCCTTGTGGACCATCAGACCCTTTTTTCGGATTTTATCCGACAACATCCTTCATATTCAATAAGCTTGTGAGCCTTTCCTCGGATACATAATGCTTTTGGTAAATTGTATCCTTTGCTTTCTCAAGCATGCTCTACTACCGATCTTGTGTTATTTATTCTTGAAATTTATGATATATGTTCCTAAGATGCCCCGATGGGTTCAACCTATGCCTTCCCTAATCTGTGTGAACTCGGAAGTTATGTGGGTTTTTCTCCACTGGCTTTTCGTCAGATAAAATTTCAATACTACAGCTTCATCAAGAGCGAGAAGTAAAATGAAAGGTTATGCATTGTAGAAGTGGGAGTCGACCCAGAACCTTTGTGTTCATGCCCACGGACACGGTGTGGGACTTATCATGAAAGCTTCTTGCAAGGATAATTAATCATTTGAATATTCTTCCGGTATCGTAAATTGGACCCCTTGCAGTTATGGTCCCGACCATATTTCCTCCTTGATCCCATTTACTGGGTAAATTACAATTACTTATCCTCTGCAAATCATTCCCCCTTCCAACCTCTACTCCGATTTACCTTCTGGCAATACACCTAGTACTTGATACTGGGAATCTTTATACCCCATCACATCATTCCTATCCTGATCGGCTATATTTTTATGATGTCAACTTTTTAACTGTGCTACCTAGTCCTTATGCCTGGAGCAACTTCCGACGATGAGCTAAGCTTACGTCGATCTTCCTCATCGTATCATTTCCCCTCGAACAACAAGCTTGACTTTGAGCTTGTATCGAATCCGTGGTTCTCATAGCCTTTCACTTCTTCCTTCCTTTTCTACTCAGTGACATCTTCATGAAATCTCTCGACAAATGTGTCATGATCTTCATCAACATTCTGAGCTTTTCCAGGAAATCAATTGAATTCATGGTAAGGAATACAATCCTTCCCCTTGATGATTTATGTCATCATCGACAACATTCTTGCCTTCCCCAACACAAACTGGTTCATATAATTTTGGAAATACATCCTTTTTGGCATGTCAATGGGTTGTGGCTGAGCTCGTCGACCACACCCTCACCTTTTCCCTGCTAAAATAGTGTGACTTATTTTCTAAGTTGTTTCCGATGGATCCTTGGTGTATCCAAAGTCTAACCTTTGCTTGAAACCATGTCAATGCCATCTCGAAGCATGTCTGTGGTAATCCGATCTCCAATAAGAACATTTGAAGCACGATACTAAATTTTCTTTATCAATTATCCAAACACCATTGTATGGGTAATGTCATGAATTTTCTTCCCCTTACCTAAATGGTTTTATACTTCTATCCTGTCATGGATATCATGCTCTGCTTGTCCTTGGGAAGGATATACCCCTGAAATATGTGTTTAAACACATTTTCCTTTCCATTGTTCTGTTTAATCTGACAATTACATTTTCCTTTCCATTGGTTTGTTTAAACCTTATTGTGATCTAAACTATATAAGTATTAATATTTCCCTGCTTATGTAAACACCTCGTGGTATCACTCTGTCAGTAAGACCCTGTTACTATTGTTGATGACATTCCGGTAGCCACCGATGGACAAGAACTTTGCCTAATGGCCCACCTCGTTCAACGAGCAGGAAAATGGTTCTCTTCGTCCCTCGCCCTTGGTACCAACGTTGTTGCCGACATAACTGACATGCTACCCTCTGACATGCCTTGCTATCATGATCGTGCAAAATGCTAGCGCCCTTTCTACTTTTAACCCACATGGTGGGCTCATAACCCACAGTTCCACAGGATCGGAACCTGACTCTCCTGTATATCTTTGATTCCGAAATATTCTTGCAACTGACTTCGTATCATGTCACGGCCACCTTTCGAGAGATGATCTATTCCCGATGCTCTGAACCCCATACTCACGCTCTGTTCAGGTATCAATTTGTCCATTCGCATGAAACTTCCTATTGTACCTTCATACTTTGCTCTCGATGTTTATTAAGTTTCAGCTCGAGAGATACTTCTGCCTCATTCCCTGAATTGTTCACTAGATAACCAACCCTTTAAGGGTCAGTTCTCCGAAGTTACTCTTTACTTCCCCACTTAAATCTCAGGACGAGATTTCTTGTAGTGGAGGAGATTTGTAACACCCCGAGAATCATGCTACAGTAATCTCCCCCTAATGGTGGCCATGTCATCGTGATTACTATGCAGCTTGCCACTTGTCCAAAAATCAAAGCCTTTTTCAAAGTAACAATAAGTCAAATAAATTATTTTCTTTGAACTGTAAAACTAAAATGCTCACCTTATCCTATAAATTTCCTTGATCACTGTCCTGTTGAAACCAACCTCTTCTGAATTCCCAAAATGCCCATGGGAATTAATTCAGTGCTCCAGCAGCATTTAAATTGGCCTTTTCAATTTCTAAAAATGGTTAGACAACTCCTTTTGCCCCCAAACTTTTTATTCCATATCAAGTTATTGTGTTAGATTTATGTGTCAAGTTTTGTTCAAAAAAAACTCTCTTGGTACTAAAGAAATGCAAAACTGAAATGAAAATAGAAAAGGCAGAAAACCAAAGTTAAAATAAAGACCCCCCTCTCTCTGCCTGGGCCTTAGCCGCTTGGTAGGCCCAGTCGGCCAGCCCACCGGGCCACCTACCTCCCTGACCGGCCCAACCCCTCCCCGAGCCATCTCCCTCCTTCCCTGTTCGATCGACCGGGGGAGGGGCTCTATCTCGTCGCCGCCCGACCGCCTCGCTAACCTCGTCAGAGGGGACAGAGCCATGCCCCACCCTGCGGCGCCTCGCTCCCCTCGTCTCCCCTACCCCGTCCTCCACTCGCGCCGCTCCCCACTCCTCCTCTTCCCCTCCTCCAGATCCCCTCCTCCCTCGCCCGATGCTGCCGTCGACGTGCGTCGCTCAATCCCGCGGCCACCGGCACTCCCGAGCGTCGAGGCTTCGTCTATGGGGTGCACCGCCATCTCCTACGTCATCCTCGGCCAATGGATGAACCCGGGGTGGTCTGCATCGACAGCATCGACCCCATCCCCAATCACCGGCCGTCGCCCTGCCTCACCGAATCTCCTCGCCGGAGACTCCCCGACCTCTGCAAGCTCGTCCACGGCCTCCCCAGGGTGAGCCCACGCCGATTCCCCTCGTATTTCCTTCTGTTTGGTGCGTCGTTGCCCAGCCCCGCGCCACACGAGCTCCGGCTGAACCCGCGCTCACCGAGTCATGGTTGCGCCCCGCGTGCCTCCCTGCCGCGCTCCACCGTGCCTCGCCCGTGCGCGAGCACCCGCGACCGTGCCCAGCCCCTCCTTCCCCCGCTGCTGCCTGCTCCGCGTTGCGGCTGCTACCGCCCAGGCCGTAGCCGCCCGCTGCACGCACCTCCCCGCGTTGCTGCTTGTGGCCGCCGCCGTCCGCAGCTCCCTCCAACGCACCAGCTCCCCCGCGCCCCTCTTGCCTGCTGCTCCTCGTCCCGCCGCCCACGCCGCTCCGCTTGCGGCGCCTCGCCCCTGTCTGCCGCCCCTGCCGCCGCTGCGCGCCACTCCGCCCCCGCGCCCGGCGACCGCATCCACCGCGCCCCTGTCTCCTCCCCCCCGCGCGCTCCAGGCCCTCCCCGTCCGGCCACGCCGCGTGCGCGCGCGTCCGCGCCGGAGGCCGCACTCCCACCCTCCTGCTCCGGTCGGCTACGGCTGGTCATGGCCTCGCCTCGTCGTCCACTGGACGTGCGCGGGCAGGGCGAGCGTTCCCAGCCCCTGGCCTTTGGGTCGCTGCCCAGTGGGGCCCCATGCCCTTTTTTTGTGTAAAAAGGAAAAACAAAAAAAGTTTTTTAAATATATATATTAAACAATACATATATAATTAACTTAATTAATTTTTTTAATTAAAATAATTACTTAATTAGCCTAATCACTAGATTAGTTAAAACTGGATTTAATTAATTAAGCCTAGTCTATGACACAGGACCCCATCCCCTGTTGACCAGTCAAACTTTGACTGGTCAACTAGGACCCGCCTGGACCCACATGTCACCTTGTGGTACACTTCTGTGTACACAGATCTCGGTGCACCTAGCATTTATTTATTATTTTCGTTTTATTTTTTTAATTGCAGAATATTACTAAAACTTTGGAAAATCATAGGAAGTAATCCGTAACTCGGATGAAAATGTTTTCTATATGAAAGTTGCTCAGAAAAATCCAACGAATCCGAATACGCGGTCCATTCACCTGTCACATGCCCCTAGCATGCTGAACATGGAACCGTCCCCTCTCTTTCATCTGTCGGAATTCGTCTAACGCCGGTGATTCATTCTCGGATGTTTATCCCCTCCATCTGCAACGTGTAGTACTACGTTAGGACAACCCTAGCTCTGCCTGTCATCATGTAATGCTTAGTGGTACCTTTGGTTCCTCTGTATTTACTGTTTCTTCCCCCTCTTCTCTCTGGTAGACCCCGAGACCGATGCCGCCCCTGTGATCGACTACGTCGACGACACTTCTTCCTTTACAACAGAGCTTCCAGGCAAGCAAACCCCCTTGAGCATTCCGATATCGCCCATTTCTTTCCCTCTCATGCTTGCATTAGAACTGCTACTGCTTTCTGTATGATCCTACTCTGATGCATAGCCTGTTGCTGTTACCTGCTTTCATACCTTACCTGCTTATCCTAAACTGCTTAGTATAGGTTGGTTAGTGATCCATCAGTGACCCCCACATTGTCCCAGTTGCCCCGCTTTATGTTCGATGACTCGATCAACGTGATCGACGTCCAGGCCCCAACACCGCACATCACCCCCTTGTTGTACGACTCTGCAGAGTTACCATCAAGTGCCGAGGGTGGAACCTCTTACATCACTCCTGATGAGATCTCCGTAGTGTAGCTATACGGTCGAGGTCATCGAGGGTGATTTCCTCCTTAACCACTTCCGTGACGGCTCTGTCGTGCAACCCCTCAAGTGTGAACCTCGAGGGTGAATCCTCTTACGTTCACCTTGATGATAACATCGAGTGGAATTCACCGGGGGCGATTCCTCGGGTTTTCCCCTTGGTGTTAGACACACAGTAACTATGGTTACTATGACTTTACATTGAACCATGTTACTAAAGACGGGTCGGCCCTGAGGGGTACCCGCGCAAGCTTAATTGCGAGTGATGTGGAGACGGGTTGACCTGGAGGGTGCCCGCGAGATAATTACGAGGCGTGGCCGGGCATTCCTAGCCCTTTCCGCAAGTCCTCGAGACGGGGCGACGGGGTCACAT